>NC_090799.1:7337500-7575000 GCF_040054535.1 Antennarius striatus | reverse complement strand
ATCAAAGGCTGGAGAGTCAGGATGAACACTAAACAATCTGGCAGAGAGCAGAAGGCTGAGCTGGCTTTTGAAGGGTAGCGACAGGTTGGGGAGTGGCTGCAGGTGTATGGAGGAAAGCAGGTGCAGGGAATGAACTGATTGTAGATGAGGCAGGATCTGGAATGATATGACATGTTGGACAAGAAAACAAAGAAAAGGAAAACTTAATTGTCCGGAGACATGACAATCTTTGACGTAATTTACGTCACAGATGGCACTCTGTGATTGACAAAATTGATTGGTTGACATGCCCAAGGGCATGGCAATCCCCAACGTAGGAGTTTGTTCAGGCTACGGTAGGATTGTGTGGTAATGTCCGAGCTCAGAGCTACACACTGACAAGCCGTTGAACTCAGTTAGCATTTGGCTAACTAGTTAGAGGTCCACTTCAGTCATGTGAGTGAGCGTGTGAGCACGCGTGTGTGTGCGCCTGTGCGCGCGTGTGTGGTTCGTGATCAGGCTACAAAAGCGGTGAGTGGTAACGAACTGGATCAGAGCTACACACTGACAAGCCGTTTGACTCAGTTAGCATCTGGCTAACTAGTTAGAGGTCCACTTCAGTCATGCGTGCGCGCGTGTGTGGTTCGTGATCAGGCTACGAAGTGGTTTGTGGTAATGATCTGGATCAGAGTTACACACTGAAAGTTCCTCATAAGCTGTTGAATTCAGCTAGCATTTGGCTAAGTAGTTAGCAGTCAGTGTGTCTGTGTGTGTGTGTGTGTGTGTGTGTGTGTGTGTGTGTGTGTGTCCGTCCGCCGGAGGCTCTCACCAGCATCACAGCGAACACATAACCAGTTACACATTAATTACTAATTCAGAACAATTGTTTGTGTTTTGGTGAATGAAAGCAGCTTTAGCTCTTGTAAGTGATCGGAGAGCTGCGTGTATCCACACACACACACACACACACACACACACACACACACACGAGCGCGCGCACGAAAATACAAGAGAAAAACTTACCAGTAAAATCCCATGTTTCATTAGTTTGCATTAGCTTAGCTCCCTTGTTATCCATGAGCTCTTGTTGTCCATAACGATTTTTCAGAAAACACAGTGTAATTATCTCACCGGCCGGTCTGATCATGTATACACAATGAGCCACGAGTGTTTGTTCAGCAAAGACTGAGGAGGCAGTCTAATCAACTGTTATAGCATGAAAAACAACAGTAAAAACACGAGAATTAGAGCGAAATATGTAGCGGTGAAGTTACTGAAAGTTAAAAAAGTTGCAGACAATAGCGATCGATCCGTAATGCAGGCGCATTGGAGTGGTAAACAAACGAACCTGAACGTGTGGGGGAGGGCAGTGTTGATTAGTCAGCTCAGAGTGTAGTTGGACATTTGGAAGCTGCATGACATCAATGAAAACACCATAATATGGGACCTTTAAGCTAAAGTTCAGTGTACCCCCAACTGGAAGTTTAACTGGTCACACCAGTACTGGAGGATGGTGGAAGCGGTTTGGGGGGTCCAGTGAATGGGGTCCGAGTCCACAACCTGAAAGAGTGGAGAGGTCTTGTAAAAATGTACATTTATTTATTTATTTTTAACGAGAACTTGTTTGCAGGTGGGTAATTGGTCAGAAAAATTAATGACAGGAATAAACGGTGGCGGAGGGGAGGCGGATTTGGCTGTCCTCAACAACTGCTGCAGCTGTTTCCATATGGTGGTTGGAATCTGCTCCTGAAGGCAGTTGTTAAGGTCACGTTGTGGGGGGTGGGTTGTGGCGAGAGTTTATTCATGATACAGGTGATGTGGTGAAAGGTGGCGCCGGGAAACCTGTCAATTTGGATATTAAGTCCAGTACGCACGGTGCCGGAACTTTTTGAAAACGCAACTTCTTTCATCCGCATCACTACGTTAATCAACACATTTACAAGCAGAACCACTCCCGGGAACGGCAAGAGAGAGGACTGGGATGTGTGGAAATTCACGCCGTTCGTCCTGGAGGACAGCTTCCATCACAGAGTTCTCCCATCAGCGGGCAGCTCGTTCCGATCCGACCCAGAACTGGCGTCGGCGTCTTTGGCGAGGAACGGGATTGAACGAATAAATAAATAAATATGTAAACTTTATCACTCATAAAGTAAGAAACAGATGAACAAATATTAAAGTGTCAAGCATGTTTATCAACGCATCTTTGACATGGAGCTGTTTTACGTCAGAAAATAGCCAGTTTTAGCTCCGTTTTTTACATGTAGACACGGGTCACATGCATGACGTCACAGCGGTTTTCGTCACAGGGAGACGCCCCCCGGATAGAAAAAGTTGTGGATACAGCGTCCACACGACAACCCACAGCCGGCGTTTTAAAAAAATTTCCCTTTGGCCAGCATGTTCAAAAAGTTGCATTTTCGTCCCGGGTATCTGCGTTGTCGTGTGGACGGAAGGCATAACCGCAAGAAAAAAAGTTGTGTTTTCAAACAGATCCGGCACCTTAGAGCGTTTGAAAGTGGGGATTTGTGACAGATTTGAGTTTCCTATGATGAGGGTGAGTTTTTGAATTGTGAGGGACCAGTCTAAAACCTTACGGAGGGTGTTGGTGTGGTTCTGGGCATTCAGGTGAGGGCTCCGATGAAGCAACTGTGATCGACTCAGATGTAATAGATTGGACACTCGGTGTGTTTGTGGGTGAGAGGAGAGATGGAGTTATTGAACGGAGCTATTACATCCACTCCTCACCCCACCGTCACATACACTAACGGAGGGGGGTGGTGGGAAGGAATAGAGGGGAGTGGAAGGAGGAGTGGGGACAGGTAAGGGGGGGGGGGGCGAGAGGGAGGGATGACGTGAGGTGGGGAAGATTCAGGGGAGGGAGGGGAGGGTGTGAGGACCGGGTGGTGATGGAACGCAGCCACCACCCCCAGGGTGGGGCTGCGTGTTGGGAGGAAGGGGTGGGACAAGGATCCGCTTGGGTCCTCTTCTGGTCCTATTGGTGGTGGGGGGGGCGCTGACATGGCTGACGTGGGAATCTTACACATTCTTCACTTGGCACTGCCTTCTCCTCTCCATCTTCTGCTGATCCAATGGGGCCCTTTTGCTTTCATGTGTCCTGAGCAAAGTTCCTTTGCGAGTTGCATTATGAGGTTCCTCTGTGACATCATCTTATTGGTGCACTTCTTGAACAGGATTGAAGCATTTATGGCACCCAGGTTAAGAATATTACGAAACACCACCAATGGCCATCATCATGTAAGAGCTTACACTGAATATTTCCTCCCCATTTGATCAAGCACATCTACTCAAACATTGGTTAAGTTGTGTTACTGTACCTAACAGTCTCCAGTTTAGCCTCAGGGCCACTTGTGATGTTGACAGCTGTGTGGATTGTAACATTTTTCCTTGGTTAGCACTGATAGACTGTTAGGGTTGCACTGTCACATTTCAGCACCTCTTTAGTGTGCACGGCCCTTTGCTCCTCTACAGATGGAGGAAGCTCTTGTCTACTCTTATTTACTGGACCATCTAGGCTGGTTTTCTGGGCCTTTAGTGCCTTGGAAAGTTCAAGAGAAGTAAAGAAGATATCAGTGGTGATATTTCCCCCCCTCAACACAAGTTACCTGTGTTGAATGAGTGTTTGTGAGGCATAAGCAACAACTTGGCATTGTAACAGCAGTGTCTCCAGCTGGCTGGCAGCCATCACAGCATTATTGAATCTTCATAATAGTTAATAATTTTTATTGTTAAGGTCTCATGATGACACTAATCTATTTTGAAGCAGGTTACAATTATTTTAATTTTGCAGAACTACATTGTTTTTTTTCACAGTTCAAGTTTAGATGTGTAATTACAGAGAAGTTATGTTGTGTCAATTAAATAATTAAAACATTCAATCATTATATTTGTAATTTAGTGTCCTGATTTGTTTTCATCTATTCCACCAATTTATTCTTGGATATTTTCAATGATAAGCCAAATTATATACAAATATTGTTCAAGCAGTCAAAATCACTGTCTATGGGAGTTTTCGCACTCGGCTCAACCCTGTTAATTATTAGACTACAGCAATCCTGGCATCATTAACGATTATTGAGCAAATGAGGGCCGGTCCGTGAAAATACAGTGGTACCTCTACTTATGAAATTACGTAAGTAGAAAATTTCATAAGTAGACACGCGTTTTCCATGCAAATACCCTAAACCGTTCCAAGGCCCCAAAAATTCCGACATAAATGCTTTATAAAGCATAAATATGCATCAAAACATGTAACAAATACATGTTACAATTAGATTATTACACAATAAATGAGAGTTGCGCATAACGTAAAAAACAAAGAATAGAGTAAAGAACAATAATGGCGGTCATTTACCTCTTAACTGCTGTCTCCATTGTTTTTTGCCCTCTTTGGTTCATGCGCTCCTATCTCACCATGCCGAAGAACAGAGTGAATTCTAGTCCTCCTTTTGAACTTCTCCAACCACCCACAAAATGCCTTAAACTCCTTAAACTTCCTTTTGTTTTAATAACGTGGTGATTGTAGATGTATTACGGCCATATTCTTTGGCGATATCAACCAAACGCATCCCTTTTTCATGCTTTTCTATTATCTCTTGCTTTATTTGTATGGACAAAAAAACTCTTTTCTTCATCTTTTCCTCTTTTCTCTGTCACTTTCTTGGGGTCCATAGCGAATAGTCAAAAGTTAATACAGCATATTTGCGCAAAACTATCAGAACACCTCACGGGTCGAGGGCCAAATGGCATAAACACCGATCTAGCTCAGCTCCACACAGAGGTCCCTCTTAGCCAATGGGATGCCAGGAAGGTACTAGGTGATAGCCAATGGCAGAGCAGCTATGAGAATGTTGCGTTCAGGAACGTGTGGGAGCTGTGGGAGCTGCGAGTATCAGCACATACTGTATTTTTACCTTACA
This sequence comes from Antennarius striatus, assembly GCF_040054535.1. Classification (NCBI taxonomy): domain Eukaryota; kingdom Metazoa; phylum Chordata; class Actinopteri; order Lophiiformes; family Antennariidae; genus Antennarius; species Antennarius striatus. Next base: position 7,570,084 of record NC_090799.1, on the reverse strand, counting down.
TAAGTCGAAATTTCTTTCGTAACCAGAAGTAGTATTTTCCTGCTGAGAAATTTCATCAGTAAATAAGACATTCGTAAGTAGAGGTACCACTGTATTGCCTTAGATGAAACCGGTCCGTGGCACAAAAAAGGTTGAGGACTGCTGCTTTACAAAGCGGTGATATATTGTAATTGTCAGTGTTAGTGTGTTCGTCCGTCTGCTGGTCCACCAAATATCTTCATAACCGTTGCCGATAGAAAGATGAAACAAAAAGCACATTACTCTGGCAGTAAAAGGGATGATGACCTTGACCTTGAGAAAACTAGGTCAAGGTCAAATTTTAACTTTTGTACAGTCAGGGTACACTTTTGAATTCAGGGGTGTCGTGGGATGTTACAGTCTCTGATCTCATTGGTTCCTGTTTAATTTGCAAATTAAATTTGACTGACATTTTGGTGTTTTTGGTAAGGATCCAGTTCTACAAAGTTAAATTAAAGCTTTCATGGTATGCTAACCATGAAAAACTGCCAAAGTGACAGTTGTTGGGTGAGGTTCTATCTTACTGTGATGATTCCTGTTCGTTGAGTGGGGTGGCTTCAGCTTGGTCCGCGCAAAGCAGTGGTGCGTTAAAAGTAATAGGAAAGATTGATTTCCTTTTTAATTACTTTTAACAATTTTCGAGCTTTTGTAAAGTAGATATTAGTGACAAAACGAACAGATCTCCTTGCCTTGAAATCCATTTTGAGTTGCTTCTTTCCGTTGGTTGTCCGTGGGACCGTCAGCGTCTCATGTCCGTCACCGTCTGTGGACAGCGGCGTCTGGGGAGCTCGCGCCGGGTCGCTGAGCCTGGCTGGCGACAACGGGCTGACTTCCGGGAAGCTGTCAGTGGTGTTGACCGTCTGCGCTCATTGGGTGACAACCGCTCTGCAACGACGGACACGCTCCCGACGTCAAATCTGCGTGTGTGGAGCCGCTCCAGAGCATCCGTGGACTGAACGAGAGGGTTTCACTTCACAGGTTTCTGAAACACTGTTGAATGGAGCTGGACGACCAATGGTGGGACGGACGCCTGGCTGCAGACACCCACGGGTGGCTGCGACAGAAAGTGAGTGAGAGAGGCGCGCAATACCGAACAGAGTTAGTCCCTACCTTTAGTTAGTCCCTACTTATTTAATTATATAATTTCCTGCGGGATTAATAAAGTATCTATCTATCTACTTTTAGTTAGTCCCTACCTTTAGTCTGTACCTTTAGTTAGTCCCTACCTTTAGTTCAGGGGTGTCAAAGTAAAATACACGGAGGGCCAAAAAAACAAATTAGCCACAAGCCGAGGATCGGACTGGTTCAGTGTTTATTAAAACATTGAAATGAACATAGCCTGTTGAACCAAGAGCTAACACAGTTTAATTATTTAATGATTACATAAATAAAGCAATATTTTCTTATGGATCTATCAGTAACTTCAAGGGGAAACTTTTTCAACAGGCAAACAGCAAAAAAAGTAAATGTCCTTCAAAAACCAAATATGTTCCTTAATATCATGATAGATGCATAAATGAAATTGCATGCATTATAATCTGAAAATACATTATTGTGCGTGTATTATTGCATGCACAATAATAATGTTGTGCATGCACAATAATAACACATTACTGTGCAAAAAATTAAAGTTGAAAAAAATTATTGTGCTGCTCTATGATCCTACCAATCACTGCTTTCAAATAGTAAACTAAAAAAAATCTAATCAGTTGTATTCTTTCTAATGGCTCTTATCTGCAATTTTTGCTGAGTCCATTCAACTGAAATAAATAAATACAATAAAATACAAAAATATATGGCACAGAGACAAAAAAATACATCACGTCTCGTAGAAAAAAATTTAACTGAATTTAAAACTGAAAATACATTACTACTTTGATGCTCACTTTTCTGAGGCTGTTCCTGATATTTGATGGTGTCTCATCTTTCCTACAAGTTCATCAATGTTTGGGATCAGGGGTCATTCAAGAGTCAGGCTCTGAGCTGAGGAAATCCTCAAGATTGAGTGAAGGTGTTTGTCAGACGGCTCCTGTGTGATGTTTTGTTCAGCTTCATTAGAGAGAACAATTGGTCACACAGGACTGTACTGCGTCTGAGCAGCTTGGATGTGCAGCTAGGGCATTGTGTGGGGGATGAAACGAGCAAACTCAAAAGGCCTTTTACCTCTCTGAACACACACTCTGACTCCCACCTGGCTTCAAACCCCCTGCTCTCAGCGTCCACCTTCCTTTTTGAGGAGTTTGAGGAGAGGAGTAGCTAAATCCAACTTCCGCTCTGACTGATGACAAACAATGAAACCAAAGCCCGCTTGTGGGCTGCTTGACTTCCGCCACCCTTGCATTGTGTGGAATGTAGTTTTGGTGTGTGCATAATACCAGTGGGCTGATGTGGCCTGCGGGCTCGTTCCAATAGTAATTAAAAATCATCTGGCGGGCCATAAACAATTCGTCATGGGCCAGATCTTGACTTTGACATATGTGCTTTAGTTAGTCTCTACCAGTGGTGGGCCGTCAGGGCCAGCAAGGCCTTCTCTGCTAGTCTAACATAACCAGAAATCATGATAATATTTATGATAAAAGTTAATTATATTTTAATGCATTTTCCTTAAATAAATATATTCAAATATATGTATAAATATGTAATTATACATTTGGATATAATATAATATAGGCCAACACTGGGTCAGTGTTCTATTTTTAGGTTAGTGAGGTTTTATCCAATCAGAATTCAGCTAGCTGTGTTCCCAGGTTGAATGAAATCTACCCAGGACCCTCAGACTCTAGAATGCAGGTATCCCAGCACTGTGAGTGAACAGGAACATATAGTTAATAGACAGATGCGATAGCCAATCAGATCACGAGTTGGCAATGCTAAGGCATTCTAGCTGGCCTCACGTTCACCTGAGATGTACGTGTCCTGTGATTGGATACCCACTCTAATTTGGCGGCGCTATGCAGACGCACATTTGAAGAGAAGCTCTAGTGAGAGGAGGGTCTGATTCCTGAAGAAGCTAACCTGTTCTAGCTAACCTGAGCTAGAGAACCTGAAATAGCTAACCTGTTCTAGCTGACTTGTTCTAGCTAACTTGAACTAGTTAACCTGTTCTAGCTAGTGGAGTGTTCTTGAGGAAAGAAAGGAGAATGGATTTTGTGTTTAAATCAGCCGTTTCAACAGTTGTTTCGGTGAGTACAAGCATTTCATTTATCTAAGTTTTCATGTTTAATGTTCTTGTAATTTAATTTCATTTATTTCAAATCAATTATAATGAAATAAAATGACAAATATACTAAAAATGAAAAAATTCTTGTTCTTCTGCAATGTGTGCAAATAATGTGGTGCAGTTGCACAGCTGTGTGATTGTAGTCGAAATATACAGTACAAAGAGACTTGTGTCCCTGCTGGAAAATAGCCTGTTTTATAGATTATAGAGGTGATGCAACATCTAGTAGTGTGTGTGTATGTCTGTATTTTGTTTCTCTAGCTGTGGTGTCATAAATGATGGTCATTTCAGTCGGTTTTATTCTGTGACGTAGTTGTGTGACGTCTATAAAGGTGTGGCCGCGGGGTTCTTCTGTGCAAGTGACCATAAATGGAGTGGGGCTGACGCCGGCTTTGTCCCATTTGAGAGAAGTTATAAACGTCTCAATCCTGAACGCTACATTGGTGGCAGCGGTGGGAGCTGGTCACAGCATTATGGGATGTATTTATGCAAGTTTGACTAAGGGTAGCATCACTGAAGGCCTAGGTATGAAATGCACGGCCCGCCACTGGTCTCTACCTTAAGTTAGTCCCTGTTTTTAGTTAGTCACTACCTTTAGTTGTTCCCTACCTTTAGTTGGACCCTGTCTGTTTAGTGCTTTTAAAATAGTTATTTGACACATGCCATCCCATGCTGAATGTCTATAGATCAAACTTATGAGGCAGGTGTTCATTCCGAATTTAGAGAAAAGACTTAAATAAATTCATTTTTGACATAACGTCTCCCTTTAACATTGTTATTTAACGTTCAAACACGCATTCCAAATAATGAGAAATGCTGAGTGCAGCACATGAGGCCTACACACTGCCATTCAACTCGTCTCAACCATATCTCACCTGTGTCCCACCTATGCGTCAACTGTGTCTCACCACTCTACAAAGGCTTTTCATTTTAGGGAAAGGGAATCTCCTCCACCAACTGATCCAGTTGATTGGTGAGGCATGGGTGAGGCTTTGGTCAGGCATGGGTGAAGCATTAGTGTGTAGGACTGTTCAACAGAAGTGTGGACTCCACTGAGCTGCAGTATTCAGACATCAAACACTTTACGTTCTCATTACTTGGTATGCTTCTTTAAATATGTAATAATGCACATTAAAGTTTAAAGTACTTTGTTTTATGACGCACACAATTAAAAGAAGTGATGTAGTTTTTCCATCACTTCCATCAATGTGTAACGCCTCATTAAAACACCCCCCCCCCCCTCACCCGGCTGATGGACAGGTATGTGGTCTTGAACTGCTGCATCCAAAGTTATCCATGTTTAACTGAGCAAGACAAGGCGCGCAGCGGCATCATCGGTGTCGTAGGTCACGTAATGCACACGGGAGGATTGACCCGACCAAGTCATAAAAAGACTCATTACATCCCGCTTCAAAGTGGTGATGTGTTGTAATTGTCAGCGTCCGTCCGTTTGTTAGTCCACCAAATATCTGTACAACCGTTGCAGATAGGAAGATGAAACAAAAAGCACATTACTCAGGAAGCAAAGGGGATGAAAATGAGATGATGACCTTGACCTTGAGAAGACTAGGTCAAGGTCAAATTCAAACTTTTGTACACTCAGGAACTGGACAAGATAGAAAGACGAGGGAGAAGGTCAGTGTAAGACCATAGATCAAAATTAGTGCTTTCCACAGCGTCCACACGAGAGGCTGAGCAGCTGCTTTGCACGGTCAGAAGGTAGCACTGTCATAGTAAACTTAGTCATAGTCAACTTTATTGTCAGATGTACCATATATGCAAGACATACACCACATATGAAATTACAGTCCTCACAGACCCACATGCAGTAAAAAAAAAACTGAAAGAACTGCCTTAGCGGGGGAGAGAGGAGCCGCTGCGTGTGCACGCGTCCTCAGCTTCATCATCCCATCAGGCACATTTTGTATTTCCGATACAACCAGCAAACACAATGTGAGGACATCTGTGATGACTTCATCGTAACTCCATTAAAGTGTGCAGCTGTCTATCTGTACCCTGGGATCTCAAACCCAGCATGTCGTCCAACAGGAGCTCAAACTGCCGTCCTACAATTGCCAGTCTCCTCAGCTCTACTTGAGACGCTACTTTACAGACCTCGTGGCCATCACCAGCAACCACTTCGGGCTGTGTCCTACAGCAAGACACCTAGCTGTCTACTTGCTGGACCTTTTCATGGACAGCTTTGATGTCACAGTGCAACAACTTCACACGGTCTCGTTCTCGTGTCTGCTTCTGGCCAGTAAGTTCAGGACTGAGCTCATGCTTTGTCATGTGACTGTTTGGTCTTATGGTGCGATTTTCTTTTCTTTTTTTTCCCCTCACTGCAGGCAAATTTGAGGACAGGGAAGAGCAAGTGCCCAGGCTAGATGACCTGGTCAGCCTGAACCTCGTGAGCTCCAGGAACCTGGTCCTGACTAAGAAGGATTTGCATCACATGGAGTTGTTCCTACTGGAAAACTTCAACTGGAACCTGAACCTTCCCACAGCTGCTCATTTCATAGAATACTACCTGTCCTTTGCTGTCCACGAGGGAGACCACCAAAATGGTTTTCCTATGACCTGCCTGGAGAAGACAAAACTGTACATGGCAAAGTACACTGATTACTTTCTGGAGGTTTCCTTACAAGGTAAGATGTATTCCATCAGAAGGTATGACCTCAACAAATTTCCACTATGTCATCACATGGAGGTTGCCATGTGGCACTCTTGTGCGTGAAGGTAAAATGCAATGACTGTCCCTCTTGCATGGTCTTGTCCACCGATGGAGGTCAAGGAGACGTTCTCACTCCGTTTATTCTTTTTGAGTTGCTAACTGTTTTTTAAAAATTTCAAAACTTTCAATCTTGTCTCACTGCCTCACTGAAGTAAAAGCAATGCTGTTACATCGTTCATAAACTATATATTAGAATCTACAGTCGTACCTTGACATACCAGCTGCTCCACATACGAGTTCTCAATCTGTCCATATTTTTGTTCAACATACGAGCAGAATCCGAGGTATGAGTCGTACTTCAGGACACCACCGCTAGTTGGTGGATGAATATAACATCAATGAGACTGGATCTCCTTCATGTAACTTATGTACAGTGCGCCCTTATGCATTCACGCATCAACATTCGCGACTTCACCTTGTCGTGGATTTTTGGTAGGCAGTCACGTGATACCGTACGCGCATTCTATTGGCTGACGGCATTTGGAAGTTCTCTCCGTTCTGTCAGTCTCGGACTTCTGTGAGACTCAAAAGTGCTTTAAACAGTCTATCAGAGTGTGGGAAAAGGTAATACAGATAGAAAGTGGTTTAATATCAGTATGCGGAGTGTTCATAAATGTTTAAATTACAATAAATATTAAGATAAATAGTTTGTCGCCATATCGCAGAATTCGTGATTCGAGTGTGGTTCCTGGAACACATTAATCGCAAAGAATGAGGGTGCACTGTATTCCATTTGTAATCTGCCCTGAACTTTGAGCGCTGCAGGAGTGTGTGCCGTTGACTTTGCTGTTTGTATGTGACACGCTCCACATTAACACATGGATTGACAAAGGGGGGCTGGAGGGTGTTGATGTCAGTGAAGCCATCAGTCACGACTACAGACTTTGCTGAGATCACTGGCCTATTCCACAACATTTCCTTGGGTTAAAGAGCTACCTGCTGGCAGTGCATTACTTATATAAAGATAGGTAGATACATAAATAGATACATAGATAGACAGATTGATCCCAAACTGGGAAATTCACAAATTAGTGTTCACATAGTAGAAGACAGAGGAAGGACAGTTGAGAAATGTGCATTTTAAAACTGTACAACCTTACATCAGTCATAACACATCTGACTACATGACCTGTGGTGCTTTTGCCCATTTATTCTTTTAGCTGGAGTCCTTTCAGTTGGGCTAAACCAGAAGTAAATTTACACTGGTACAAGGATGCTACCAGGTTCAGTCCTGGTGCCATCCTGATCCTTACTGCTTTATCTGATATCCAGTTATCACCCCATTATGTCTGTTTGTGCATATCTTTGCTATTTTACTGTGTTTGTGAGTGACAGGCGAGGAATGATGGAGACTTTTAAATAATAAACAAATGTTTGAGGCGTGTTAACATCACATCATACTGACAAAGCGATGAGCTCTGCAGACCGGGTCTTCACTCCCTCTGTTGTCGTACTGTCTGTGAATAAAATAGTACAGCTAGTGATGCTGCAGCACTATGACAAACGAGATTCCGCGTCATGTCTACCAGTCAGGTCTTCTTTGTAATATCAGTGTAAGTCTGGGTCGGAGGCAGGTCAGCCTGGATGGTGTCCTTCACACACAGCGTCAACTTTTCCAGTTTTTGCTTCCACTGTTCCAATTTTGCTCAAACATGTTACCACTATTGAATTAAAGGTAGGTTACAAAAAAATAATCCCCATGGCCACATTGATATGTGACATTGTCCCAAGGTTTTTGGAAACGGGGTGGTTCCATGTAGAGCGGTGGGACACAGTGACTGTCATCCACGCAGGATGCGTTGTGGCACAGAATGGAGGACAGCGGCCGGATTGCGTCGTTTGTCCTGCAGCCTTCACGTGTTGTCTTTCTCCTCACAGATCATGTATTTTTGCGCTTTGTGCCATCAATCGTGGGTGCTTCGTGTGTGGCCGCCTCCCGTCACAGCCTCTACCTGTCCCCAACGTGGCCGCCCATACTGCAGCAACTAACGGGCTACACGTGGGAGAACCTGATCCCGTGTGCTGAGAAGCTGCTGATGTGTGTATCCGTCTGCATATATCTGACATAAGATGGGCATTAACATGCTAACAGACGTAACACTATAGGACAAGGGGGTCAAGGGGGTCAAACTCATCTTCACCGAGGGCCACATCAGCATAACAGCTGTACTCAAAGGGCCAGATGTAACTAATAAATGTAACTCAATGTAATGTAAAATGTAACTACTCCTTAATGTTAAGTAAGTAACATTACAGTTACACTGAAAAACTTTGTTTCTCTGTTAAAACATAAATCCTTTTAATTTGTCAGGTTATTAAACCCACAGAACTCCATCAATCGAGGATCAAACTATCCAATGAATTAAGGAAAATAACATCAAACACAAGTCAGGACATTACCTTTGTTCAAAATAGGCTTTAGCCAAAAACTTCATTTCCCACAATGCAGTAATTAAATTATTTTTAGACACTCTGACCTTTAATTCTCTCGTGGGCCACATAGCATGATGTGGTGTGCCACATTTGGCCCTCGGGCCTTGTTTGACGCATGTGCTCTAGGATCTGATACAACAGCGCTCCAACTGTGTCTGTCCTTCCAGTGCACATGACAGTGACGTCCAAGCGGCCAAAAAGCAGAAATGCCTACAGCCTGGTCAGCAGCAGCCAGGCCCGTCCGGAATCCACAGTTCAGGCCAGACGGCCACCGTGGCCCAGTACCTCCAGTGGCCCATCATGGAGTACACCCAGCAGCCCTTTCAGTACGGTCTGGCCTATCCCCATCCCCAAGCATCTGCCTCCGACGTCAGCAACCCTGCCAGCCTGCAGGCTTCCAGTGGCCCCCAGTATGCCGTCTTACAGACCATCACTACCTCGATGGATCCAAAGCCAGCAGAGCCTACCAAGTCAGTTTGCACTACTCCTGAGCTGATCCGTCTTTTTTAGATTGGGTTTGATCACCTGAAGATACTGCAGGCAGAAATATGCTTTTATTTTGAAGAAACTGTATTAGATCAGTACAGCACCTTGAAACACAAGCTCCATGCACTGTGCATTATGCATAAGCCTCAATCTTCTGAAGAGTGTGCGTTAGGAACCTGTTTGGTTTGAGATGTGAAGTATGAATGTTGTGAGGTGCCTGCATCTCTTCAACCACTGATGTTACTGTAGAATTTAGCTGCAGACCAAAAGTTATGATGAGCCAAATGACCTCAGAGGTGGAACCGGACTCCAACCCAGTGCTGTGGCCTTGGTGACCCTGCTATGATAGAATGATAATTTAGCTTTGTAGTTGAAATAAAACAGTACGGATGTGGTATTGTTCTGTTTTGTTTTGTTTTTTTCTTTAATAGCTTTTGTAAAAACAAGAAAAAGAAACTTGCTTCTCCACATCTCATTGGGTTTACAGAAAGAGGCTGTTGCTGTTCTGAACACAGGATTTCACTCAGTGCTTTGCTCATTGGTAGTTTTAAATGAATCTGATCTGTGTTGAACTGAGATTTTAGTGTTTGTTTTCTGTAATATTGTCTAAGTTTCAAGTTTATTTATTCTTATATAGCCCAGATTCACAAACAATGTCTCAAAGGGCTTTACAATCTGCACATGGAGAATATCCGTCTGACCTTTGTGGACTGCGAGCAGTAGGACCCTCACATCGGATAAAGAACAACTCCCCCCAAAACCCTTTTAACAAGGGAAAAAATGGATGGGAGAAACCTCAGGAAGACTGCAGAGGAGGGACCCCTCTTCCAGGAGTGGACAGACGAAGCAATAGATCGCATGTACAGATTAACAACACAGTAATAATAACAATGACAGTAACAATAACAATAATAAATGTATGACAGAGGCATGCTGATCCATCCAGTAGAGCGAGTCACCACCAGCAGATGAAGCACACAGAGGTCACCAATTGCCGAGGATCCACCACTCTGAGGATCCACCACTCTGAGGACAGACCAAATAATGCCTAAGTCAATGTTAACAAAAAAGTAACAGTATACGATTACCCCTGCCAAAACCCAAAAACCACAGCTGAACCAAATGACACGAAACCAGACTCCCCTAGCGGATGGTGAAACAGGTCCATTGTGTAGCTTTTGATATCGCCAGCCACGGAAGCAGACAGAGGTAGCCGATTGCCGATGATCCACCACACAAAGGCCTGAGAGAGAGAACAGGAGAGGGAGGGAGAGAGATAGAGAGAACAGGGGTGAGAGTAGTGCTAGAGGGACCAGAATGGCAGAGAATTAATGGGAGGCAGGGGCCGAAGTAAGAAATCCTATGGCTCGTCAGCAGGACTAGGCTAAACCTGAACATTGAGACTGCCCCCCCCTATATTAGTTATATGTTAGGGAGAACAGATACGTTTTGAGTCTAGATTTAAAGATATCTACGGATTCAGACTGTCTAATACCTATAGGGAGATTATTCTACAGGAAAGGGGCACAACAGGAGAAGGCCCTCTGGCCAGCTGACATCTTTTTTACCCTGGGAACATACAAGAGACCTTTATTCTGAGAGTGGAGAGCCCTAATCGGAGTGTAAGGTTTAACCAGATCAGACAAGGAGGTTGGGGCAAGCCCATTAATGCTTTTATACGTCATTTAAAAGTACCTTAAAATCAGATCTAACATGAATCGGGAGCCAATGTAATGCAGCTAATACTGAGGTGATATGGTCAAATTTCCTAGTTTTAGTTAACATTCTTGCTGCTGTATTCTGAACCATCTGAAGGCCCCTAGTACTAGAACGAGGCAACCCCGACAACAGAACATTGCAGTAGTCAAGTCTAGAGGACACACAGGCATGAATTAGAATTTCATAGATAGAGAGGACCTAATTTTGGAGATATTACCTAGATGAAAGAAGGCGATCTTTGTCACCTCTTTAATATGCTAGTCAAAGGAGAGAGTTGAATTTAACGTTACTCCAAGATTCTTGACTGTTGAACTTTGGGTTATTAAACAGTTATCTACAGATATTGTAAGTTGTTCAAATTGGTTTCTAAGTTGGGCAGGGCCAATGATTAACATCTCTGTTTTGTCTGGGTTTAGGAGCAAGAAATTACTGGACATCCAACTATTCACGGCAGAAAGACAGGCCGGTAGTTTAATTAATTCAGATCGATCATCTGCTTTTATGGGCATGTAAAGTTGTGTGTCATCAATATAACAATGGAAACTTATTCCAAAGCTGTGTATAATTTGACCAACATACAGGGAGAATAACAAAGGACCTACTACAGACCCCTGAGGTACACCATATTTGACGTCGGAGAAGGTGGAAGTTTTATTATTGTAGGAGACGCATTGTGTCCTATCAGATAGATAACATTTTAACCAAGCAAGAGCTAAACTGCCTCTCCAGTCGGTCAAGGAGTATACAGTGATCTATAGTGTCAAACGCTGCACTAAGATCCAAAAGTAAGAGAACAGAAGTGGCATCAGAGTCCATATTTAATAGGAGATCATTTACAACTTTAGTTAGTGCTGTTTCAGTGGAATGGCGGGCCCGAAAAGCTGATTGGAATGGTTCGAAAAGACCGCTTAATGATAAATAAGCTAAGAGCTGTTGAGATACTACCCTTTCTAGTACTTTAGATAAGAATGGAAGATTAGAAACTGGTCTATAACTATTTAAAGACTCTTCATCAAGATGTGTTTTTTTTTAAGCAGAAGTTTAACTACGGCCAACTTAAAGCTAATGGGAACAACACCAGTTGCAAGAAAAAGATTAACTACATTTAACATAGTAGGGCCCAGCAATGGCCATAATTCTTTAACAAGTGCAGCTGGGAGAGGGTCTAAGAGGCACGTAGTAGGTTTAGAGGTTGAGACCAACTTCGATAATCCTTCAAGAGAGATGGTCTCAAAGTGTGTTAAAGAGACTAATTGGGTTTTAACACCCAGAGAACGAACCACATTAAACTTTGATCCAGGTGAAGCTGAAGAGGTAATCTTATGTATAATGTTATCGATTTTACAGCAGAAGAAATCTTGTAAATAACAAGCTGCTTGCCGTTGGCTGTTTCTGGGTCAATCTGGCTACGTTGTTAAACAGAAATCGAGGATTGTGTTTATGTTTTCTTATTAATCTGGAGAAATAGGCAGCTTTAGCGGTCAACAGAGCACGCTTGTAGTTTAAGACACACTCATGCCAAGAGATATAACTTAATTTAGATTTTGATTTACGCCATCTGCGCTCTAAACTCCTACAGGCCCGTCTGAGAGAGTGTGTCTTCTCATTAAACCATGGTGTAGACCTGCGCACCCCTATGGTTTTAGTTTTTAGAGGTGCAACTGAGTCCAAGAGACTAGACAGAGCTGAGTTTAGATCACTAGTGTAGTTTTCGATTGATCCTGTTACTACAGTAAAAGGAGTCAATACCTCAGGTAGAAGCTCACTAAGTTTATATACCGTTGACAAGCCGATATGGCAAGTAGTGACTACATCAGGAGTCATGCTATCCGGACAAATAAAGGCTGCTTTAAAAGTAATAAGAAAAGGGTCAGATATCACTGACGTAAGAGGAGAGACAGTCACAACAGTAACGTTTATACCACGTGATAGAATCAGATCTAGCGTATTACCGCTGGAATGAGTTGTTCATGTACCCATTTAGTGAAACCTAACATGTCAAGGAGGGTCAAGTAAGCTTTACGCAAAAGATCACGAGCCTTATTTAAATGAATGTTAAAAAATCAACAGTCACTATAACCTCATCAGAATGAGTAATTAGATCCAAAATAAATTCACCAAATTTTTCTAAGAATAGAGAATAGGGACCAGGCGGTCTATATACTACTACAACATGAAGCCTGCTGTTTACAGCTGTAGGCGATTGTTTTAGAACAAGAGCCTCAAAAGAGGTAAAATGAATACAGGTAGTCGTCGACTTACGACCGCGATTGGGACCGACAGATTGGTCGTAACTCGACTTGGTCGTAAATCGACTCTTAAGTAAAAATTAAATCCAGCAGCGCTGGTTCTTGGCTGGGGGTCGTCCGGATCGTCAGCTGGGGCAGCGTGTGGGTTGGTGGGAGCGGGAGACGATCTTTTCATAATCATTGTGAGCTTTGTCTGAATTGTTTGTTTCTTTTTCTCCTCATAAATTTCACGATATGGACGGAAAGCGTCGTTTGCCATCCGTTCAATCCTTGCAAATGTTTCTATGTTCTATGTGCATTTCTTCAAAGTGTGCACGGAGTTTATTTAACAGGGAAAAGCCTTCTGACAAGCCTTTGGTGGTGAACATTTTTTCTGTTTCCTCCTGTTCTTTCTCTGCTTCTCTTCTCTCTTCTTCTTCCACTCTTTCTTCTTCCAGCGCGATCAGTTCTTCATACAGCGCGATCATTCGTGAGTTCTCCAAGGAGAGGTTTTTTGCCAGTTTCACTATTTTCTCTCGAATCTGATCAAGTTCTTCGTCACTTTCAAATCCAGCAGAAGAGTTCACGTAACGCTTGACAGTTTTTCCATACGCCATTCATACATTTTTCCGTCACAGCCTCCTAAGCAGCCCAGCCCATCAGTAGTGGGCTGGGCTATTGATCTCACAGTGTGACTGAACAGCGTGTGTGCGCCGTGGGGACTGAAGAGAGCGCGGGAGTCTCAGAGCGTGAGTACTGTGGCTGGAGGGAATGCCCGCGTTACCCGGACATTGTGGTCGTAAAGTCGATCGGTCGTAAGTTGCATAGGTCGTAAGTCGACGACTACCTGTATCTAGATTAGAACTTTAGAGATTTTTTATTTAAGATTGCAGTTACCTGATAAAAACAAATTAGTGGTTTGGATGAGAGTTCAATACCTTCACTTCCTGTTGTATTACTGATACACCAGTAAAGGTCCATGAGGGTTGAGTCTCTAAACCAGAAGCAACCACTGGTTGAGCAGGATGCAGGTGGATTCTTTTTTTCTTTTTCTTTGCCTGTTTTAATTTTTAAGATCCAGCAGGTGTCAGTATACAGTGATACAGTATGGACACAGCATCGCACCTCAGGAGGCCTCATCTACCCATGACTAGTCAGCACCAAACAGTCTGAATGCTACCATGCTGGCTTTGTTGCATCCCGCAAAGCAGTGATATATTGTAATTGTCAAAGTTTGGTAGACAGACAGATGGACGAACACACAAATAACTTCGCAACCATTGAAGATAGAAAGATGAAACAAAACACATTACTTAAGCATAACACAATGAAATGTAAAATGTAACTACTCCTTAATGTTAAGTAAGTAACATTACAGTTACACTGAAAAAAATTGTTTCTCTGTTAAAACATAAATCCTTTTAATTTGTCAGGTTATTAAACCCGCAGAACTCCATCAATCGAGGATCAAACTATCCAATGAATTAAGAAAAATAACATCAAACACAAGTCAGGACATTACCTTTGTTCAATATGGGCTTTAAAAAAACGGTCAAAAGTGTGCTTTAGCTAAAAACTTCATTTCCCACAATGCAGTAATTATATTATGTTTAGAAACTGACCTTTAATTCTCTCGTGGGCCATATAGCATAATGTGGCGTGCCACATTTGGCCCTCGGGCCTTGTTTGACACATGTGCTCTAGGATCTGATACAACAGCGCTCCGACTGTGTGTCTGTCCTTCCAGTGCACATGACAGTGATGTCCAAGCGGCCAAAAAGCAGAAATGCCTACAGCCTGGTCAGGAGCAGCCAGGCACGTCCGGGATCCACAGTTCAGGCCAGACGGCCACTGTGGACCAGTACCTCCAGTGGCCTATCATGGAGTACACCCAGCAGCCCTTGCAGTACGGTCTGGCCTATCCCCATCCCCACGCGTCTGCCTCGGACCTCAGTCACCCCGCCAGCCTGCAGGCTTCCAATGGCCCCCAGTATGCCGTCTTACAGACCATCACTACCTCGATTGATCCAAAGCCAGCAGAGCGTACCAAGTCAGTTTACACCACTCCTGAGTTGATCCGTCTTTTGTTAGATTGGGATTGATCTGCTGAAGATACTGTAGGTAGAAATATGCTTTTAATTTGAAGAAACTTTATTAGATCAGTACAGCACCTTGAAACACAAGCTCCATGCACCGTGCATTATGCATAAGCCTTAATCTTCTGAAGAGTGTGCGTTAGGAACCTGTTTGGTTTGAGATGTGAAGTATGATTGTTGTGAAGTGGCTGTTAGTCTGCATCTCTTCAACCACTGATGTTACTGTAGAATTTAGCTGCAGACCAAAAGTTATGAGCCAAATGACCTCAGAGGTGGAACTTGACTCCAACCCAGTGCTGTGGCCTTGGTGACCCTGCTAAGATAGAAGGATAATTTAGCTTTGTAGTTGAAATAAAACAGCACCGATGTGGTATTGTTCTGTTTTGTTTTGTTTTTTTCTTTAATAGCTTTTGTAAAAACAAGAAAAAGAAACTTGCTTCTCCAAATCTCATTGGGTTTACAGAGAGAGGCTGTTGCTGTTCTGAACACAGGATTTCACTCAATGCTTTGCTCATTGGTAGTTTTAAATAAATCTGATCTGTGTTGAACTGAGATTTTAGTGTTTGCGTTCTGTAATATTGTCTAAAATAATAGTTCTGCTTTATAATGTGTGAAAAATGACATGAAATTCCGCAACATGAGCGAGCTGATTAAGTTTTTTTTGCCAGTAAGCATTTTAGCACTCATTTCCATATATGTACCACCTCTAGAGATTTTTTATTTTAAGATTGCAATTACTTGATAGAAACAACTTAGTGGTTTGGATAAGAGTTCAATACCTTCACTTCCTGTTGTATTACTGGTACACCAGTAAAGGTCCATGAGGGTTGAGTCTCTAAACCAGAAGCAACCACTGGTTTAGCAGGATGCAGGTGGATTCTTTTTTGTTGTTGTTGTTGTTGTTGTTGCCTGAAGGAAGTTTTAAGATCCAGCAGGTGTCAGTATACAGTGATACAGTATGGACACAGCATCACACCTCAGGAGGCCTCATCTACCCATCACTAGTCAGCAACAAACAGTCTGAATGCTACCATGCTGGCTTTGTTGCATCCAGCGAAGAAGTGATGCATTGTAATTGTCAAAGTTTGGTAGACGGACAGATGAACGAATACACAAATAACTTTGCAACCGTTGAAGATAGAAAGATGAAACAAAACACATTACTTAAGCGTAACTCAATGAAATGTAAAATATAACTACTCCTTAATGTTAAGTAAGTAACATTACAGTTACACTGAAAAACTTTGTTTCTCTGTTAAAACATAAATCCTTTTAATTTGTCAGGTTATTAAACCCACAGAACTCCATCAATCGAGGATCAAACTATCCAATGAATTAAGAAAAATAACATCAAACACAAGTCAGGACATTACCTTTGTTCAAGATGGTCTTTAAAAAAATGGTCAAAAGTGTGCTTCAGCCAAAAACTTCATTTCCCACAATGCAGTAATTAAATTATTTTTAGACACTCTGACCTTTAATTCTCTCGTGGGCCACATAGCATGATGTGGTGTGCCACATTTGGCCCTCGGGCCTTGTTTGACACATGTGCTCTAGGATCTGATACAACAGCGCTCCAACTGTGCGTCTGTCCTTCCAGTGCACATGACAGTGACGTCCAAGCTGCCAAAAAGCAGAAATGCCTACAGCCTGGTCAGGAGCAGCCAGGCCCGTCTGGGATCCACAGTTCAGGCCAGACGGCCACCGTGGACCAGTACCTCCAGTGGCCCACCATGGAGTACACCCAGCAGCCCTTGCAGTACGGCCTGGCCTATCCCCATCCCCACGTGTCTGCGTCCGACCTCAGCAACCCCACCAGCCTGCAGGCTTCCAGTGGCCCCCAGTATGCCGTCTTACAGACCATCACTACCTCGATGGATCCAAAGCCAGTAGAGCCTACCAAGTCAGTTTACACTACTCCTGAGTTGATCCATGTTTTGTTTGATTGGGATTGATCTGCTGAAGATACTGTAGGCAGAAATATGCTTTTAATTTGAAGAAACTTTATTAGATCAGTACAGCACCTTGAAACACAAGCTCCATGCACTGTGCATTATGCATAAGCCTTAATCTTCTGAAGAGTGTGCGTTAGGAACCTGTTTGGTTTGAGATGTGAAGTATGAATGTTGTGAAGTGGCTGTTAGTCTGCATCTCTTCAACCACTGATGTTACTGTAGAATTTAGCTGCAGACCAAAAGTTATGATGAGCCAAATGACCTCAGAGGTGGAAGTTGACTCCAACCCAGTGCTGTGGCCTTGGTGACCCTGCTAAGAGAGAAGGATAATTTAGCTTTGTAGTTGAAATAAAACAGCACTGATGTGGTATTGTTCTGTTTGGTTTTGTTTTTTTCTTTAATAGCTTTTGTCCATCCATCCATCCATCCATTCTCTTCCGCTTATCCGGGGTCGGGTCGCGGGGGCAGCAGCTTAAGCAGGGAAGCCCAGACTTCCCTCTCCCTAGCCACTTCATCCAGCTCCTCCGGGAGAATCCCAAGGCGTTCCCAGGCCAGCCGGGAGACATAGTCTCTCCAGCGTGTCCTGGGTCGTCCCCGGGGCCTCCTCCCGGTAGGACGTGCCCGGAACACCTCACCAGGGAGGCGTCCAGGAGGCATCCTAACCAGATGCCCGAGCCACCTCATCTGGCTCCTCTCGATGCGGAGGAGCAGCGGCTCGACTCTGAGTCCCTCCCGGATGGCCGAACTCCTCACTCTATCTCTAAGGGAGAGTCCGGACACCCTACAGAGGAAACTCATTTCGGCCGCTTGTATCCGGGATCTCGTTCTTTCGGTCACGACCCATAGCTCGTGACCATAGGTGAGGGTAGGAACGTAGATCGACCGGTAAATCGAGAGCTTTGCCTTTCGGCTCAGCTCCTTCTTCACCACGACAGACCGATACAGAGTCCGCATCACTGCAGACGCTGCACCGATCCGCCTGTCGATCTCCCGTTCCATTGTACCCTCACTCGTGAACGAGACCCCAAGATACTTGAACTCCTCCACTTGGGGCAGGATCTCATCCCCAACCTGGAGAGGGCACTCCACCCTTTTCCGACTGAGGACCATGGTCTCAGATTTGGAGGTGCTGATTCTCATCCCAACCGCTTCACACTCGGCTGCGAACCGTTCCAGTGAGAGTTGGAGATCACGGCTTGATGAAGCCAACAGCACCACGTCGTCTGCAAAAAGCAGAGACGGAATACTGAGGCCACCAAACCGGACACCCTCAACGCCTTGGCTGCGCCTAGAAATTCTGTCCATAAAAGTTATGAACAGAATCGGTGACAAAGGGCAGCCTTGGCGGAGTCCAACCCTCACTGGAAACGAATCCGACTTACTGCCGGCAACGCGGACCAAACTCTGACATTGGTCGTACAGGGACCGAACAGCCCTTATCAAGGGGTCCGGTACCCCATACTCCCGAAGCACCCCCCACAGAACCCCCCGAGGAACACGGTCGAACGCCTTCTCCAAGTCCACAAAACACATGTAGACTGGTTGGGCGAACTCCCATCCCCCCTCAAGGACCCTGCGGAGGGTGTAGAGCTGGTCCACTGTTCCAAGGCCAGGACGAAAACCACACTGCTCCTCCTGAATCCGAGATTCGACTTCCCGACGGACCCTCCTCTCCAGAACCCCTGAATAGACCTTACCAGGGAGGCTGAGGAGTGTGATGCCCCTGTAGTTGGAGCACACCCTCCTGTCCCCCTTCTTAAAAAGGGGGACCACCACCCCAGTCTGCCAATCCAGAGGCACTGTCCCCGAAGTCCACGCGATGTTGCAGAGGCGTGTCAACCAGGACAGCCCCACAACATCCAGAGCCTTTAGGAACTCCGGGCGGATCTCATCCACCCCCGGGGCCCTGCCGCCGAGGAGCTTTTTAACTACCTCGGTGACCTCAACCCCAGAGATAGGAGAGCCCGCCTCAGAGAACCCAGACTCTGCTTCCTCATGGGAAGGCGTGTCTGCGGGATTGAGGAGGTCTTCGAAGTATTCTCCCCACCGAGTCACAACGTCCCGAGTTGAGGTCAGCAGCTCCCCATCCCCACTATATACAGTGTGGATGCTGCACTGCTTCCCCCTCCCGAGACGCCTGATGGTGGACCAGAATCTCTTCGAAGCCGTCTTGAAGTCGTCCTCCAAGGCCTCACCGAACTCCTCCCACGCCCGGGTTTTTGCCTCAGCAACCACCAAAGCCGCATTCCGCTTGGCCTGCCGGTACCTATCAGCTGCTTCAGGAGTCCCACAGGCCATAAAGGCCCGATAGGACTCCTTCTTCAGCTTGACGGCATCCCTTACCGCTGATGTCCACCAACGGGTTCTGGGGTTGCCGCCACGACAGGCACCGACCACCTTACGGCCGCAGCTGCGGTCGGCCGCCTCGACAATGGAGGCGCGGAACATGGTCCACTCAGACTCAATGTCCCCCGCCTCCCCCGGAACGTGAGTGAAGTTCTGCCGGAGGTGGGAGTTGAAACTCCTTCTGACAGGGGATTCCGCCAGGCGTTCCCAGCAGACCCTCACAATACGTTTGGGTCTGCCAGGTCGGACCGGCATCTTCCCCCACCATCGGAGCCAACACACCACCAGGTGGTGATCGGTTGACAGCTCCGCCCCTCTCTTCACCCGAGTGTCCAAGACATGCGGCCGCAAGTCCGATGACACGACCACAAAGTCGATCATCGAACTGCGGCCTAGGGTGTCCTGGTGCCAAGTGCACATATGGACACCCTTATGTCTGAACATGGTGTTCGTTATGGACAGTCCGTGACAAGCACAGAAGTCCAACAACTGAACACCGCTCGGGTTCTGATCGGGGGGGCCGTTCCTCCCAATCACACCCTTCCAGGTCTCACTGTCATTGCCCACGTGAGCATTGAAGTCCCCCAGCAGAACGATGGAGTCCCCAGTGGGAGCGCTCTCCAGCACCCCCTCCAAGGACTCCAAAAAGGGTGGATACTCTGAACTGCTGTTTGGTGCATACGCACAAACAACAGTCAGGACCCGGCCCCCCACCCGAAGGCGGAGGGAGGCTACCCTCTCGTCCACCGGGGTGAACCCCAATGTATAGGCACCAAGCCGGGGGGCTACAAGTATACCCACACCTGCTCGGCGTCTCTCACCATGGGCAACTCCAGAGTGGAAGAGAGTCCAACCCCTCTGGAGAGGACTGGTACCAGAGCCCAAACTGTGTGTGGAGGTGAGCCCGACTATATCTAGTCGGAACTTCTCAACCTCACACACCAGCTCAGGCTCCTTCCCTGCCAGAGAGGTGACATTCCACGTCCCAAGAGCCAGCTTCTGTAGCCGGGGATCGGATCGCCAAGGTCCCTGCCTTCGGCCACCGCCCAGCTCACAATGCACCCGACCCCTATGGCCCCTCCCACAGGTGGTGAGCCCATGGGAAGAGGGACCCACGTTGTCCTTTCGGGCTGCGCCCGACCGGGCCCCATGGGTGCAGGCCCGGCCACCAGGCGCTCACCTTCGAGCCCCACCTCCAGGCCTGGCTCCAGAGGGGGGCCCCGGTGACCCGCATCCGGGCAAGGGAAAACGTGTGTCAGTGTTTTTTGTCATCATATGGGGTCTTTGAGCAGTACTTTGTCTGGTCCCTCACCTAGGACCTGTTTGCCATGGGTGACCCTACCAGGGGCAGAAAGCCCCAGACAACTTAGCTCCTAGGATCATTGGGACACACAAACCCCTCCACCACGATAAGGTGACCACTCAAGGAAGGGTAATAGCTTTTGTAAAAACAAGAAAAAGAAACTTGCTTCTCCACATCTCATTGGGTTTACAGAGAGAGGCTGTTGCTCTTCTGAAAACAGTGCTTTGCTCATTCTTCCCCTTTTCCTTCCGGCTTTTCCCTTCAGGGGTCGCCACAGTGAATCAATTGCCTCCATCTAGCCCTGTCGTCTGCATCCTCTTCTCTCACACCAACTATCTTCATGTCCTCCCTCATTAGGTCCATAAACCTCCTCTTTGGTCTTCCTCAAGGCCTCCTGCCTGGCAGTTCAAAACTCAGCATCCTTCTACCAATGTATTCACTATCTCTCCTTTGGACATGTCCAAACCATCTCAGTCTGGCCTCTCTGACTTTATCTCCAAAACCTCTAACATGTGCTGTCCCTCTGATGTACTCATTCCTGATCCTATCCTTCCTGCTCGCTCCCAGAGAGAACCTGAGCATCTTCATCTCTGCTACCTCCAGCTCTGTCTCCTGTCTTTTCCTCAGTGACACTGTCTCTAGACCAAACAACATCGCTGGTCTCACCACAGTTTTGTACTCTTTTCCTTTCATTTTAGCTGAAAGTCTTCTATCACACATCACACCTGACACTTTCCTCCACCCGTACCATCCTGCCTGTACACGTTTCTTTACCTCTTTTCCACACTCTCCATTGCTCTGGACTGTTGACCCTAAGTACTTAAAATTCTCCACCTTCTTGATCTCTTCTCCCTGTAACCTCACTCTTCCACTTGGGTCCCTCTCATTCACACACATGTACTCTGTCTTACTGCGGCTAACCTTCATTCCTCTCCTTTCCAGGACAAACCTCCACTTCTCTAGCTTCTCCTCCACCTGTTCCCTGCTCTCACTACAGATCACAATGTCATCTGAAAACATCATAGTCCATGGAGATTCCTGTCTAACCTCATCTGTCAGCCTGTCCATCACCATAGCGAACAAGATGGGGCTCAGAGCTGATCCCTGATGCAGTCCCACCTCCACCTTGAACTCCTCTGTCACACCTACAGCACACCTCACCACTGTGTTACAGTCCTAAACATGTCCTGCACCGCTCTCATATACTTCTCTGCCACTCCAGACTTCCTCATACAATACTACAGTTCCTGTCTGGGCACCCTGTCATAAGCTTTCTCCAGATCTACAAAAACACAATGCAGCTCCCTCTGGCCTTCTCTGTACTTCTCTATCAACATCCTCAAAGCAAATACTGCATCTGTAGTACTCTTTTTTGGCATGAAACCATACTGCTGCTCACAAATGTTCACTTCTGCCCTTAGTCTAGCTTCCACTAATCTTTCCCATAACTTCATTGTATGGCTTATCAGCTTTATTCCTCTGTAGTTGCTACAATTCTGTATGACCTCCTTGTTGTTAAAAATGGGCACCAGCACACTTCTCCTCAATTCCTCAGGCATCTTCTCACTATCTAAGATCCCGTTGAACAACCCAGCCAGAAACTCTACTGCCACCCTGTACCTCCTCATTCCACCACCAAGTCTCCTTGTCTACTTTCCTTCCAGATGACACACCAAGTACTCTCTTACCTGTCTCCCTGATCACATTAGCTGCAGTTGTCCAGTCATCTGGAAGCACCTCCTTGCCACCCAGAGCCTGTCTTAACTCGTTGCTAAAAGTCATGCAACACTCTTCCTTTTTTAGCTTCCATCATTTTGTCTTGTGCTCTGCCTTTGCCCTCTTCATCTTCCTCACCACCAGAGTCATCCTGCACACCACCATCCTATCCAATCCAATCCAAACTTTATTTGTTGAGCACTTTACCACAACCGCAGTCGACCAAAGTGCTGTACAGGCGAATGAATAAAAAAGAACAAACATTATAGATAAAAGACAAAATGGCTCAAATATTATAAGTAAAGTTAATCAACTAAAAACATAAAACATAAAATATGGATAAAAACAAAATCAAATAATCAGAGCAATAAAGTAAGATAAAAAAGATAAGACAAAATAAAATCAGGTGTCTATCTAGATGTTAAAAGCCAAGGAGAAGAGGTAGGTCTTCACGCGAGATTTAAAAACAGACAGAGAAGAGGCCTGTCCGATTTGCTGAGGCAGATCATTCCACAATTTGGGTGCCACAACAGCAAAGGCACGGTCCCCTCTGAGCTTCTGTTTGGTTTTAGGCACATTCAGGAGCAGCTGATCAGCTGACCTGAGAGAGCGAGCAGGTACATAGCGGTGTAGAAGCTCAGAGAGGTAAGGTGGGGCAAGGGCATTCAGGGATTTAAAAGTAAATAAAAGAATTTTAAAATGGATTCTAAAATGTATGGGTAGCCAGTGGAGTGAGGCTAAAATGGGGGTAATGTGCTCATCTTTACGGGTGCTGGTCAACAGACGTGCAGCAGCATTTTGGACCATCTGGAGACGGGAGATGGAAGAAGCACTAACCCCCACGTAAAGAGAATTACAATAGTCCAGCCTAGTGGTGACAAAGGCGTGGATGACTGTTTCGAAGTGTTGCCTCGAAAGAATAGGTTTTATTCTGGCCAGCTGCCTCAAATGATAAAAGCTGGACTTCACTACTGCCCTGATCTGGCTGTCAAGCTTGAGACCTGAGTCCATTTTTACCCCAAGATTAGTGATGGCTGGCCTGACATGCTGGGCCAAAGAACCCAGATCTGGAAGGGGTGTACCAGCGGTGCCACCAAAAAATATCACTTCAGTTTTCTTTTCATTAAAACTCAAAAAGTTCAGGGCCATCCAGGCCTTAATGTCATCAAGACATTTAACTAATGCAGCGATAGAGTATGCATTTTTCTTTTTGAGTGGAACATAAATTTGGCTGTCATCCGCATAACAGTGGTAGTGAATCCCATGTTTCCTAAGTATTGAGCCAAGCGGGAGCAGATAGAGAGAGAAGAGAAGAGGGCCCAGAACTGAGCCCTGTGGGACCCCACACAGGAGAGGAGCAGAGGAGGACACTGAGTCGCCAAGGCTGACGCAGAACGTTCTATCTGCCAAGTACGACCTGATACGACTCCAGTGCTATGCCCCTGATGCCCACCCACTGCTCCAAGCAGGAGATCAGGATTTCATTGTCCACTGTATCAAATGCAGCAGTTAAGTCTAAAAGCACTAAAATAACACAGTCACCAGAGTCAGTAGCTAAAAAGATATCATTAAAAACTCTTAAAAGAGCTGATTCTGTGCTGTGCAGGGTTTTAAAACCGGATTGGAAAACCTCAAGAATATTGTAGTCTTTCAGAAAGTCTGTTAATTGACTGTAGACTATCTTCTCAAGGATTTTTGAGAGAAAAGGTAGTTTGGAGATCGGCCTGAAATTGGCAAGATCTGTAGGATCTAGCCCAGGTTTTTTGATCACAGGTTGCACTGTTGCGTGTTTAAAATACACAGGGACGACACCTGAGGAGAGACTGCTATTAATAATTGTGAGAAGGGTAGTTCCAACAGTGGGGAAAACCTCTTTAAGCAGTCGAGGAGGGACAGCATCATTTGGAGAACCTGAGGGCCTCAACTGACCAACAATCTCCTGTAAAAAGGACAGTGTCACGGGCTCAAACTGCTCAAAAACAGCAGAGGAGGTGACAGAGATTGAGGGGTCGTAAGCAGGAGGTGAGATGAGAGCCCTTATAGAAGTGACCTTGTCAATAAAGAAGTGAAGAAAATTTTCACAGACAACAGAAGTCTCTATGACAGCGGTCTGCTTGGCATTAAGAGCTGAATCAATTGTTTTAAACAAAACATGAGGTTTGTGACAGTTAGAGAGGATAATATTAGATAAGTGTTCTGTTTTCGCTTTTTTCACAGTTTTTTGATAATGACGCCAGCAGTCCCTCAACATTTGAAGAGACACCTGCAGTTTGTCCTTTTTCCATTTGCGCTCAGCTTTACGGCACTCACGTCTGGCAGCACGAGTCGAGTCATTTAACCAGGGCTCAGATTTAGTTTTAGGCTGCCTGGTTTTTAATGGAGCCACAGAGTCTAAAACAGTCTGGCAGGTGGAGTGAAACCATGAGCTGAGCTCCTCTGTACTGCACACAGACCCAGGAATGACAGAGTTATGATTAAAAGCGGCCGAAAACTGAACAGCAGTGGAAGGGTTTATGATGCGACAGCGCCGAGAAGCAGCGGCAGATTTAACTGTATTAGTGACAAGAGTAACCTCAAATAGCACAGGCATATGATCAGAAAACACTGCATCACAAATCTCTAGGTTAAAAACAGGCAAACCATACGATAAAACAAGATCGAGTGTGTGTCCATGTTCTTGTGTGGGTCCAGACACAGACTGCACAAGACTAAAAGAGTCAATGAGGTTCAAAAAGTCAGTTGCCATTGGCTTTTCAGGACAACACACGTGAACATTAAAATCACCAACAATAAGGACACGGTCATATTTAGGCATAATCTCAGCCAGGAAGTCAGAAAATTCGTTTAAAAAGTCCTTATTGTATTTAGGAGGCCGATAGACCACGGCACACAGCACAGTGTGAGAGCGACCCAGCTCAAAAAGGCTCAGTTCAAAGCTGGTGAATGCTGTTTGGCTACACTCTCACCTACCACTACTTTGTAGTCACTGATCTCCTTCAGGTTACACCGTCTACACAAGATGTATTCTACCTGTGTGCTCCTACCACCACTCTTATAGGTCACCCTATGTTCCTGCCTCTTCTGGAAGAAAGTATTCACTATAGCCATTTCCATCCTTTTTGCAAAGTCAACTACCATCTGTCCTTCTGCGTTTCTCTCCTGGATACCAAACCTGCCCATCACCTCCTCATCACCTCTGTTTCCTGCACCAACATGTCTATTGAAGTCTGCTCCAATGACAACTCTCTCACTTCTAGGTATGCTCTGCATCACTACATCAAAGTCCAACCAGAATTTCTCCTTCTCCTCCAGCTCACATCCTACCTGTGGAGCATACCCGCTAACAACATTGAACATCACACCTTCTGTTTCTAGCTTCAGACTCATCACTTTATCTGACACTCTTTTTACCTCCAGGACATTCCTAACAAACTCCTCTTTCAAGATGACTCTGACTCCATTTATTTTCCTATCTACACCATGATAGATCAACTTGAACCCCGCTCCTAAACTTCTAGTCTTGCTACCTTTCCACCTGGTCTCCTGGACACACAGTATGTCTACCTTCCTCCTCTGTATCATGTCAACCAACTCTCTACCTTTTCCTGTCATAGTTCCAACATTCAACGTCCCTACTCTCAGTCCTATATTCTTGATTATCCTCTTCTCTTTCTTCCTCCAAACACACTTTCCTCCTCTCCTTCTTCGACGAACAGTAGTTCAATTTCCATCGGCACCCTGTGGGTCAACAGCGCCCATGGCGGTCGTTGTTAACCCGGGCCTCGACCAATCCGGTATGGAAGTCATAGGTTTGATTCGCATCTTTGATTTGGCAAAAGTTTTACGCCGGATGCCCTTCCTGACTCAACCCTCTGTATTTATCCAGACTTGGGACCGGCACAATAAGACACTGGCTTATGTCCTCTTGTGGCGACATTTCCTCTTGTGGCTCATTGGTAGTTTTAAATAAATCTGATCTGTGTTGAACTGAGATTTTAGCGTTTAAAATCTGTAATATTGTCTAAAATAATAGTTCTGCTTTATAATGTGTGAAAAATGACATGAAATTCCGCAACATGAGCGAGCTGATTAAGTTTTTTTTGCCAGTAAGCATTTTAGCACTCATTTCCATATATGTACCACCTCTAGAGATTTTTTATTTTAAGATTGCAGTTACCTGATAGAAACAAATTAGTGGTTTGGATAAGAGTTCAATACCTTCACTTCCTGTTGTATTACTGATACACCAGTAAAGGTCCATGAGGGTTGAGTCTCTAAACCAGAAGCAACCACTGGTTGAGCAGGATGCAGGTGGATTCTTTTTTTTTGTGTGTGCCTGTTTTAAGTTTTAAGATCCAGCAGGTGTCAGTATACAGTGATACAGTATGGACACAGCATCACACCTCAGGAGGCCTCATTTACCCATGACTAGTCAGCACCAAACAGTCTGAATGCTACCATGCTGGCTTTGTTGCATGCCGCGAAGCAGTGATGTATTGTAATTGTCAAAGTTTGGTAGACGGACAGATGAAGGAATACACAAATATCTTCGCAACCGTTGAAGATAGAAAGATGAAACAAAACAAATTACTTAAGCGTAACTCAATGTAATGTAAAATGTAAAACTACTCATTAATGTTAAGTAAGTAACATTACAGTTACACTGAAAAAATTTGTTTCTCTGTTAAATCATAAATCCTTTTAATTTGTCAGGTTATTAAAGCCACAGAACTCCATCAATCGAGGATCAAACTATCCAATGAATTAAGAAAAATAACATCAAACACAAGTCAGGACATTACCTTTGTTCAATATGGGCTTTAAAAAAACAGTCAAAAGTGTGCTTTATCCAAAAACGTCATTTCCCACAATGCAGTAATTAAATTATGTTTAGACACTGACCTTTAATTCTCTCGTGGGCCACATAGCATGATGTGGTGTGCCACATTTGGCCCTCAGGCCTTGTTTGACACATGTGCTCTAGGATCTGATACAACAGCGCTCCAACTGTGTGTCTGTCCTTCCAGTGCACATGACAGTGATGTCCAAGCGGCCAAAAAGCAGAAATGCCTACAGCCTGGTCAGGAGCAGCCAGGCACGTCCTGGGTCCACAGTTCAGACCAGACGGCCACCGTGGACCAGTACCTCCAGTGGCCCATCATGGAATACACCCAGCAGCCCTTGCAGTACGGTCTGGCCCATCCCCATCCCCATCCCCACGCGTCTGCCTCGGACCTCAGCAACCCCGCCAGCCTGCAGACTCCCAATGGCCCCCAGTACGCCGGCTCACAGACCATCACTACCTCGATGGATCCAATGCCAGCAGAGCCTACCCAGTCAGTTTGCACTACTCCTGAGTTGATCCGTCTTTTGTTAGATTGGGATTGATCTGCTGAAGATACTGTAGGCAGAAATATGCTTTTATTTTGAAGAATTGTTTTTAGATCAGTACAGTACTTTGAAACACAAACTCTATGCAATGTGCAATATGCATAAGCCTTAATCTTCTGAAGTTTCTGCGTTAGGAATCTGTTTGGTTTGAATGTGAATGTTGTGAAGTGGCTGTTGGTCTGCATCTCCTCAACCACTGATGTTACTGTAGAATTTAGCTTCAGACCAAAAGTTATGATGAGCCAAATGACCTCAGAGGTGGAACCGGACTCCAACCCAGTGCTGTGGCCTTGGTGACCCTGCTATGATAGAAGGATAATTTAGCTTTGTAGTTGAAATAAAACAGCACTGATGTGGTATTGTTCTGTTTGGTTTTGGGGTTTTTTCTTTGATAGCTTTTGTAAAAACAAGAAAAAGAAACTTGGGTCTCCACATGTCATTGGGTTTACAGAGAGAGGCTGTTGCTGTTCTGAACACAGGATTTCACTCAATGCTTTGCTCATTGGTAGTTTTAAATAAATCTGATCTGTGTTGAACTGAGATTTTAGTGTTTGCGTTCTGTAATATTGTCTAAAATAATAGTTCTGCTTTATAATGTGTGAAAAATGACATGAAATTCTGGAACATGAGCGATCTGATTAAGTTTATTTTTCCAGTAAGCATTTTTGCACTGATTTCCATATATGTACCACCTCTAGAGATTTTTTATTTTAAGATTGCAATTACCTGATAGAAACAAATTAGTGGTTTGGATGAGAGTTCAATACCTTCACTTCCTGTTGCATTACTCTGATACACCAGTAAAGGTCCATGAGGGTTGAGTCTCTAAACCAGAAGCAACCACTGGTTTAGCAGGATGCAGGTGGATTCTTTTTTATTTTGCCTGTAGGTGTCAGTATACAGTGATACAGTATGGACACAGCATCACACCTCAGGAGGCCTCATCTACTCATCACTAGTCAGCACCAAACAGTCTGAATGCTACCATGCTGGCTTTGTTACATCCCGCGAATCAGTGATGTATTGTAACATTACTCAAGTGGCTCAAGGGGATGAAAATGAGATGACCTTGACATTGAGAAAACTAAGTCAAGATCAAATTTCCACTTTTGTACTCATCACGGATTTTTGGAAGGTAGTCACGTGATCCCTTCTGGCATTGTATTGGCTGATGGCATCCGGAAGTGCACTATGTTCCATGAGTCTTGGACTTACCTGAGACACAAAAGTGCTTTAAACAATGTATCAGAGTGTGGGGAGAGGTAATCAGATATAATGTGGTTTAATATCACCATGGGGAGGATTCATAAACGTTTTAATTACCGTAAGTAGTGTGCCATCGTTCTTTGCCATTAATACGTTCCAGGAAGCACACGCGATTGAGATCGCAAATTATTTATCTTATTTACTGTCACAGAGATTCTTGAGTGTACAAGTTAAAATTTGACCTTAACCTAGTTTTCTCAAGGTCAAGGTCACCATCTCAGTTTCATCCCCTTTGCTGTCCAAGTAATTCATTTTTCCCCCCATCTTTCAGCAACTGTCACAAAAATATTTGGTGGACTGATGGACAAACGGACTAACGGACGAACACATGAACACTGACAATTACAATACATAACGACTTTGAAGCGGTATGTGATAAAGTGGAATTATACGTTCTACATGCTCCAGCAGCTGGATGAGCAGCACAGGGCTGTGCAGATTATGACACAGGAGTGTAACATGGGTAGAGCTCCAACAGTCATCTACCCAAATGAGTGGAGGTTGGCTTCAGACATGCTCACTGTTCTGAGTCAATTTGAGGAGGTCACAAGGGCGCTCTCAAAACACAGTGCCTCCATATCTGAGGTCATCCCTCTGCTGCATGGCTTGTGCTCCATTATCAGGTCACTACATTTGGAGGCTTATGCAGCTGTTGAGGAATCTGAGGGTGACTCTGATCATGTCATGGCTGGTGATGATGATCAGGACGAAAGAGTGGCAAGACCTGGATGGTGCAGCTGAGTCCAGGGAAAAGTTAGGAGCAGCAGCAAGGAAACCAATCTGAGCAAAGAACTACATTGGCGTTTCGAACCCATCTTTATAAACTCCACATTTCTACTCACCACTTTCCTTGACCCCAGACATAAGGCAAGCTGTTTCCTAAACAGTGTGGATGTGGATGCACTCAAGAGGGCATTATTCCATAGGATGCAGAAGACAGGGTTAGATGGAGGCAACTGATTTGTTGTGGTGACCCCTGAAGGGAAATGCCGAAAGGAGAAGAAGAAGATGGAGCAATGTGACCCTGTGGCTGCACCTTCAAGAAATACAGGAGAGACACCTGCCACCAGCAGCACTTCAGTCCTGTCCTTCCTGGAAATCAGCCACTCCACTGAGGACACATTTGCCATCAGGTGATGTAGAGGTCTACCTGGCAGATGGGACATCAGCCTTACTGATGACCCAGTGACATATTGGTCAGACAAGCTCCAGAGCTGGCCCCATTTGACGCTCTGCACTGCAGCATCTCACTTGTCCACCTACTAGTGTCCAGTCTGAGCGGGTTTTTAGCACAGCTGGAAATGTGGTTAGTCCACAGCGAGCAAACCTAGACCCTGGCCATGTGGAACAACTTGTTTTCATTAAAGTAAATGAGCATCTGAAAAACAGCATAGGACTATTTGGTCAGTAGAACAACCTCTCTCTCCCTGTCACACACACATGCAAAAACAGACACAGACAAAAACACACACACACACACACACACACGCGCGCGCGCACACACACACACACACTCACACACACCTTAATAAACATTGTTTAACTTGTGTAAAAAGGAATGGTAAGAACTAGTGCTGTCAGGCGATTAAGAAAATTAATTTAATTAATCACAATTTAAGTAATCACATTTTAATCTCATACCTGCTAAAGGCCCCCAAATAAAGAATTTGAATTCTAGGACATTACAAAATTGTAGTGCATAACTAATCAACACGGCTCTTGACCCGTGATGTGTTTCTGGCACGTCCAGCTGGGAGGAGACCTCGCGCCAGACCCAGGACCAGGTGGAGGGATTATATCTCCACACTGGCCTGGGAACATCTTTGGGATCCCCCAGTCAGAGCTGGTGGATGTGGCCGGGGAAAGGGAAGTTTGGGGCTCCCTGGTGAAGCTGCTGCCCCTGCAACCCGACTACAGATAAGCGGTGGAAGATGGATGGATGGATAGATGAGATCCTCTCACAAGATACAATCAACACCTGCTAAATAAGCTCAGTTTCCTAGCCTGAAGAAGAGGTAGTTTATAGACCTTGAGGTTATAATGCATTCACAGCATAGCTCCAAACGAAGGGAGGTTAACGAGGAAAACCGCTGGTTAACAATGAGTTGACGAAATTTGTTTATTCCTCCGTCAGGCAATTCAAAACCATTTTACCTCATATGGTCTGAACACATAGCATGAATTAAAAGTGGTAACATGAAGCGCCACTATGAAACAAAGCACAGATCTTTTGAGCAGAATTATCCCCTGAAGTCCGAGCTGAGGGCAAAAAGACTAAGAAAAATGCAAACGAATGTTCACTAAAGGCATGGTGGAGTTTGGGGCAACATAAAACATCTTTTAGTGATGTTTTAAAATACAAATCAATCAAATAATCACCAAAATGGTTCAGTCCAGGCACCGGGCCGGCCTGACAGCGCGCCACAATGCGCTATTTAAGCCACACCCAGGTAGTGCCTCGGTTCGGCCCCTGACCCGGAGGCAGACCAACGCAGCATTCTCAGGTGAGCGTCTCTCATACAGTTTTGTGTGAATGTGGGGAAAATGCGTAAGCGCCGAGTGTGCACCCTTGAACACACTACCGCGACAGTTTATCTGATGCGGACCTGCTGGAGAATGTGCGCAAAACAGTCTGAGCAGGACCGCGCTCCTGCGGTCCTGCCAGGAAACAATGAGAGCGCAGCTGCGGCTGCTCTCCTGGGCGAGGGAGAGAGGCGTGCGGAACAGAGATGGATGGAGCGTCTCTATCGCTCCGTCACTGCCTTGCTTTTGGGTAGGTGCTCCTAAAGTTTTTGCTGGTGCTACTAACTTCTAAATTTGGGAGCAGCAGTGCTACCAAGAAAAAAAGTTAATTTTGAGCCCTGCTGTAAAGGAGTCATGTGACATCATGCCTGTCTTCAATAGTATAAAAACCACTGTCTTGAGATGAGAACTTGTCCTTCTCATACCACATGCACGGATGTTTGTTGTATTGGAGAACGACCCAGAGCTCTGTAAATTAAAGTACCACAAACTTCAACCATCGTCTCAAGAGTCATCTGTCTGCCCTAATCATTAGACGAACGCGCTGTGAAACCAGTAGGTATGAATCCGCTTCATTTGTCAGCTGAAAACAGTCATTTTGGAGCTGTGGCTGACAAATCCATCTGAAATGAATGTTGTTTTGAATGAAATCAATCCAAACATGTTCAACAATGCTACACTCCCTCAAAGTGACATAAAAATGAAAAAGTGACTTGCAACGAAGTTTCCTGCATATATCTGAACATGTGAATTCTCAACTGAAAACAGATGCTTTGGAGCAGTTTTTGACTGCAATAGCTGAAAAGAAGTCAAACACTTGTTATCAGATTGAAAGCAGTCCAAAATTGCTCAACAATGATCTTGTCACGAAATCTGACATGAAAATGACCTGTAACACATTTCCTTCATATGTCAAAACATGTGACTTCTTAGCTGTAAACAGTCGATTTGGAGCTGATTCTGTCTAATCAAGCTGAAATGAATGCAAACTGTTTTGAGTGAAATCAGTCCAAACATGCTCAACAATGCTTCTCTCATCCAAAGTGACATTACAATGACTGTAAAGCAGGCATCCTGTATATATCTCAACATGTGAGGTTTCAACTACAAGCAATTACTTTAGACATCTTTCTGAGTAAAATATGCGAAATGTAATCAAGCTGCTGTTTTCGGACTGAAACCAGGCCAAACTTGTTCAACAATGCTTTTGTAATTCACAATGACAAGAAAGTGACTTGTAACAAAGTTTCCTGCATATATCTTGTGACGGTTCCCTGTATGCATTTGTTATCTAGTATTATGGTATAGTATGTATGGGTAGCAAGCTAGTTTTGGGTGGTCTTTGGTAGTATATGTATTTTAAGAATGACTTTGGTTAGGGTTAATTTGGTTATGTTGTATTTGAGTATAATTTCTGGTCTCCCTGTTTCTTTTAGTTGACTAGGGAGCAGAGCACTTGATGGCGGCAATCAGCCAAGCTTCGGCACCTGGGCCTTTACAAAACTAACTAAAACAAACTGAAATGATTGAGAAAATTTGCTTAGTTTTTGTCTTTGTCAGTGCATCAATCCGTCAGGCTCATTCACTTTCTTCTCAAGGTGGGAGGTCTCGCTTTGTTTTGTACTGGGTGAAAAGGGTGGCTCCTCATAGGAGGGCATATCAAAAATGGAATGAGCCTGTGCAACAGCTTTTGCAGAGCCCAGATGTTTTTTCATTCTATCCAGCTTTGCTGATCTGCGGTCTTCCTCAGTTCTCAAAATGAGGAGTAGTTCAGGGAAAGATGGTGGATTGTTTTTTTTATGATCTAATTGCAAGCTCACTATAATGCCTTGGTCCCAACAACCTCAAATGAACTGTCTGAGTAACTGATCATTTACACTTTGAGCAGGGGCTCCCCCCCTAGAAATTGCCCTAGTGAGAAGGTTGTGCAGTCTGTTCAGGTATGCTGAGGGTTTTTCCACTCTGTCTTGGTTAGAGCTGAGAAATGCTGCAAACAATTCCTCTCCATCCTCCACAGCACCAAAAGCTGAATCAAGTTGAGTAACATAGGTGCTTGGTGGTGAGCTGATCCCAAGGGGTCTCACAACATCAGCAGCTGGACTCAATAAACTTTCAAGGATCTTCCTCACCTTTACACCGTCATGAATGGAAGGATCACTGAGGAAGAGGTCAACTTGGGTGCGCCAGGTCTCATAGTCGACCTCACCATTGGGCCTCGGCATCCGGCCAGAGAAGGTGCGTATCCTGGTTTGTGTGGACAATGAACTGGTTGACTCATTTCGGATAACATGTTCGACAATCATTCTCTGGATTTGGGGTGGGTTGGTAATATTGCCATCAATGTGGGGCTGGCTGGCTAGTAGGTTAGGGGGGTACTGGGAATGGGTGTGGGCTCTACATCAACACTTCTATGGCCTGTGGCGTCATGGTTCTGGGAATGGGGTGTAGGTGTGGTAACATCACTCTCTTGCAAATCTTTAAATACACTTAGGAAACCCGCTATGCTACTACCTGCAACACCCTTCAATTCAACAAGGGTCCTGCGGGCTATCTCTTTACCAATATCTTCTTGACAAATATCGTTAATGGTTCTCACAGACCACACTACATCAGGGTTTTTGGGGCTTTGTATGGTACCTAAAGTACTGGGGTCAATTTTACAGATGGCACCGTAATATTTATATTCAATCAGAATTCTACCCTCTGGCTGTTCTGTCTCATTGGGAATCCTTACAATCTGTGTGATTTCACCATTAGTCTCAAATATACTTGTTAGTTCTTTATCTGTCACAATTTCTTCAACCCCTGTTATATACAGGGAGTTGCGGGCATTAACTTCGAAACGATCGCAAAGATCCATAACTGCTCATTGGAATCGCTAAATCACTTAGGTGTGTATTGTGTGGTGGAAGATCAGGCAGCTACTAGTAACCAATCTCCCGGGTTTCGGCACCACAATTTGTAACCCTGGCTTACCTGTAGGTTATCATTATCATCAATAATTGGAACTCTGTGAATTAAGATCTTTAGGTTCAATAAGGAGATTGGTAGTAGCAACTCTATATAGAGCAGTAAGACCTCCAGCACACAAAAAAACACACACACAGACACCGTGGAAGTATAATAAGAAAAATATATTTAAATTGATCAGGTTTTATGAATGTATGTCCCTCCTTTCTTATACCTCGACTAGGCAATTCAAATATATAAATAATACACAAAAATGATGCAAAAGAAAATAAAATTAGTGAGTGTACATAGGAAAAATGCAAAAAAAATTATCCAATCAACCGTCAACCTTATTATGGTTTAACCCTTCCAATTATCCGTCGTTGGGCCCAACAAAAAAATACATATATATATATATATCCTGCGATCTCAGTGGAGGAAAAACAACAACAACAAAAAAGAAGTTCCAAATTCACCATGGAAGAGGGGAAAGAAGTGCTCCTCCTTGAAGTCTCCTATCAGTTTATTCCTACCGTCCTCCTCTTCGGCTCAACTATTGGACGGGGGTGAAGTCTTCCCAAGGTTGGTGTTAAGGATCATCCACTTGGTCATCTGGGAGAGTTTTCCCTCAAAAAAAAACCAGCCTGCACAGCCAGAGTGTGCAGAAAATTATATATGGGCTTAACACCAGCAGAATCATCACAATAGAGATGTTTTTTGTTGTTGTTGTTGTTATACTAATAGTCCATTGTCTCTTCATTCACCTCTCAATCAATCATATTAGCGTTTTACTCATTTCCAGAACATTAGCTTATCCAAATACACAACACATGTGCTTACTTAATTTGCATTTACAACCGGCATAATAATCACAAAATAAAACACTGAACAGTACGCAACAGATTTATCCTGACTGGTTTTTTACTTCATACAATCTTTTATGGTAGCATTAAACAAATGTAACGAATGTCAGTATTGAACAGCCACTCACCAGGATAATCAATGGAAAACACTTGAAAGAAAAAACGCTAATTGGCTCTGCTGTGTCTCTCTCTTGTAACAGCGGGAACACCACGTTACCAACTTCCACGTTATGGGAAGCTACAACATATTCCAAAGTTATTCACTTCCCCTGTGTCTGATGAAAAAAAAATATATATATCACGGAGCTCTCTTTCTGCTTGCCGTTCCATGCATTCCTCCAGCTTCACCTGTCCACACAAGCCGTCCTGGTTTTTATTGTTTACTTCCTGGTTCTAGGGAACATCCCCCCCTCCACTCAGGGAGTGTCTACAAAATGCACGCATTAAGGGAGTGTCTGTAATTTCGATTAATTACTATAAACCTGGGTTACACCAGTATAACCCAGCTACTGCTTCTCAAGACAATGTTGCCACTGCAAGGGCCTCTCAAACTCTGACAGGAGCCTCGTCTACTGTCCTTCAGAAATACCGCTTCCTTGCATCCCGTATAGAGGTCAACATGTCATCCACAAATGAGCCTAATGTGACCAATAGTGTGTTGACTGAAATGGAGAAGTATTTCAGTGAAGTCAAACAGGTTGTGTTTGTTGAGACCCCATTGCAGTTCTGGAGATCAAGAGAGGCTGTCTATCCAAAACTTCCCCCTGTGGCACTGGATCTTGTTAGTGCCCCTGCCTCACAAGCCTTTGTGGAGCGCATCTTCTCTGTGTGTGGACTGCTGTCATCTGGCCTGAGAAACAGAACCACCACATCTCTGGAGCAGCGTGTTTTCCTCAAGATCAACAAGAAGTTGTTGCTTGACTGAAGTACACAACCCTTCATCCAAACACACCGTTTTGAAATCTTGAAAAAAAATTTGAAATAGCTGACTGATTTATAGTTCAAGGACTCTTTTTTTTCCTGATTGAGTAGTATATTACAGTTGTCTTGCTCTCAGTGTTTCAAGTACAGCATGTGAGATATTGTTTTGTTAATCAGCAATAAAATGATTTGCCATGGAGTTGCAGTACCTACATCTAGTGCTGGACAGTCCAGTTTGATAAGTCAGTTGGTTCATCCAATCTAATTGAACTTAATGAGGTACTGGGTTTTGAGTTTTTCATGTTTTGGTTTTAGAAAGGCACTGCTTGCATCTCACTTAAGAAACAGAACACATATTGCACTTTTTGAATCTCTGACAAATATCCCTTACTACCAAAAAAGACTAAAACTAAGACTAAAACTAATAAACACTAAACAAAAACTAAGCATTTTCAAAAATAAAAACTAAACTAGCAAACTAGCTTTAAAAACTAATTAAAACTAAACTGAAACTGAAAACAAGGAGTTACAACTAAATAAAAATAAAAACTAATGAAAAATCCAAAACTATTATAACCTTGGTTTGCAGAGCCAGAAAAGGTGGCGTCTCCGTTAAATGCCGCATCGGCGGTAACCACAGTAATGTCGGGGACAAGTTTGACTTATGAACAGCAGAAAGAATTGATTCTGTTACAGGCAAAATTGCAGGCTGAGCAAGAAAAAACTAGGTTGAATGTACAATATGCAATTGAAAAAATGAATCATGAGGCTGAACAGGTTAAATGGCAAGTGGAGCAGAACAGACTGGACCTGATAAGGGATGGTAAGATTCCAGGGGCTGCACAAGTGTCTACAGAACTTGTAGAGTCCGCAAGGGGTTTCGATATTAATGGTGATTTACGTTTGGTCCCAAAGTTTTTCATGAACGTGATCCAGAGGCATTCTTTGCCATGTTTGAGCGTGTGGCCAACGTGCGTCAATGGCCTGACTCTGTGCACACGTTGCTGTTACAGTGCGTTTTGACTGGCGGGGCGCAAGAGGTTTATTCGGCTATGAGGATAGCCGAAATTATTCACACATCAAGGCAGCAGTGTTTAAGTCGTTTGAGCTCGTGCCCGAGGCCTATCGGCAACGTTTTAGGTTTTGGAAAAAACAGGACGAGCAGAGTCTCCTTGAATTCGCACGGGATTGGCTACAAGTTTTACACGCTGGTCTAATGCCTCAGGCGTAACAACGTTTGAAGAGTTGTGTGATCTAATGATCTTGGAGCAGTTTAAAAACTCCTCCTCGAGTGGTAATGTATATTAACGAGCAGAAAGCGCACAATGCAGCAGACGCGGCAGCGCTTGCTGATGACTTTGTCTTGATGCACCGTGGAGAGTTTAAAGCTGGCGGTGGCAACACTGTTT
Organism: Antennarius striatus; assembly: GCF_040054535.1. Taxonomy (NCBI): domain Eukaryota; kingdom Metazoa; phylum Chordata; class Actinopteri; order Lophiiformes; family Antennariidae; genus Antennarius; species Antennarius striatus. The sequence continues at coordinate 7,532,508 of NC_090799.1, read as the reverse complement.
CTAGTGAGGTTCGTGGCCGAGCGGATAAACCTCTTCCTGCTGAACAAGCTAAAAGTGATACTGATGGCGGTAGCAAGTTGCGTGAGCCAGACAAGGTTTGCAGTTACTGTCATAAACGGGGCCATTGGAAATCGGAGCGTTTTAAGTTAAATGGAAACCCCAGGACTCAAAATTTAAGTTAATTCGCAACCAAAAGGGGCTGGCATGGCCGCTCCACGTCCCGTGTCCACTTGCACTACACCTAATTGTGGCCCAGCTCTGGATTAATACCGTCCTTTTATCATGAAAGGCTCTGGGGCGTTGCTCCAAAATGATAAAGACGTACCAGTAACTATTCTGAGGGACACGGGTGCTTTTGATTCATTCATTCTGGCTGGTGTTCTTCCTTTAACTCAAGATTCTGACACAGGTGACAAGGTGCCTATCCGGGGCATAGATATGAATATACTGTGGGTTCCCTTGCATGAAGTGTTGCTGAAATGTGAATTATTCCAGGGGGAAGCAAGGCTTGCTATGCGCCCAGTGCTGCCAATTCCAGGGGTGACTGTGATCCTGGGGAACGACTTGGTTGGTGCTCGGGTATGGGCAGAGGTTCCTTCATCGGCAGTGGTAACGTCTGTGCCTTTGGTAGCTGGGGGGATGAATAAAAGCGTGACTTTCCAGAGGTTTTTTCTGCGTGTGCGGTGACTTGGTCAATGACAAAGTTAAAGGGGAACTCTGAGTCAAAAGAATCAGTTAAGCCTCACATATCTGAAGAGTTCTCAATACCTCTTGCTGATTTTCCACTATCCATGATTTCCCACTATCCGTTCAGATCTGGTGGCGGAGAAGCAGGGGGACCCCTCTCTGAAGGACCTGATGCCGCTGATACGACCAGAGGATGAGATCATTGACAGTGCTTGTGGGTATTTTCTTCATAACTCGGTATTGTTGAGAAAATGGCTTCCACATAATGGAAGGTTTGTGGGGGAACCTATATTTCAAATTGTTTTGCCAGCCAAGCTTCGCCAGTCAGTCTTAAAAGTTTTGCATAATGAATCTGGACATACAGGTGTGAGAAAGACTTATGATGGGCTACTTAGGCATTTCTTTTGGCCTCGTATGAAGAGGGATGTGTCCGCATATGTTAAGACATGCCATACGTGCCAGCTAACTGATAAGCCTATCCAGAAGTCGGAACCAGCCCCATTGTATCCCATTCCGGCCTTAAGCCAGCCTTTTGAACATTTAATCATAGACAGTGTTGGTCCTCTACCACGCTCAAAGTCAGGAGTAGTTTGTTTGTTAACCGTAATGTGCTGGGCAACTCGCTACCCTGCAGCGTATCCTCTCCGTACAATTACAGCGTGCTCAGTGGTGCGTGCTCTGTCTCAGTTTATGTCTATTTTCGGTGTTCCGCAGGTCATTCAGTCTGACAGGGGTTCTAATTTCTGTTCACATATGTTTTCTCAGGTCCTGAAACAGTTGCGTGTGCGGCACAATCTTAGCTCCGCATATCATGCTCAAAGTCAGGGGGCCTTGGAGCGTTTTCACCAAACATTAAAAGCTGTCCTGCGTGCCTACTGCACTTAGATGGGTAAAGACTGGGAAGAAGCGACTGTTCAGTCGCCTGAAGGAGGCAAGGCTCACAGTCAATCTAGCAAAGTGTGAGTTTGCAAGGGCGACTGTGACCTACCTGGGCCGGGTGGTTGGACAGGGCCAAGTCTGTCCAGTTGAGGCTCAAGTCCAAGCTGTGGAGCAGTATCCAGTTCCAACCACAAAGAAAGAGCTTATGCGTTTTCTTGGTTTGATCGGTTATTATCGTAGTTTTTGTAGGAATTTTGCTACAGTTGTGGCGCCTCTCACTAACCTACTTAAGTCTAAGATACAGTTTGATTGGACACCAGTTTGTCAGGAAGCATTTTAGCAGGCTAAACCACTCTTGTGCACCGCTCCTGTTTTGTCGGCTCCATGTTTTGACAGGCCGTTTAAGATCTACACAGATGCCAGTCATGTGGGGGCGGGGGCAGTACTTATGCAGGAGGACAATCTAGGGATAGATAAGTCTGTTAGCTTTTATTCCAAGAAATTCAACAAGTGCCAGCTAAACTACTCAGTCATTGAAAAGGAAGCATTGGCTTTGATTTTAGCATTACAACACTTTGACGTATATGTAGGCGGCAGTACCCCTGTTGTCATGTATACAGACCATAACCCTTTGACTTTTCTAAACTCTCTGCAGTGTCCGAACCAGAGGTTGATTCGTTCTATTCGTTCTATTCCTGCGGTCCTATGCCTTGGACATTCGTCATGTTAAAAGGACAGAGAACGTGGTGGTCGACGCATTGTCACGGGCTCCTCATGTCTGAGGTCCTTACTCATCTCCAGTGGTCCTCCTCTTGCCTGTCTTTCACCCCTTAAAATGCTTCATTGGATCCGGTTGCTGTGGTGGTGGCCTTGGAGTAGAGGCTCAGTATAGCATATATTGTTTATGTGAATAGGGTTCCGGTGATCCATTTGGTTTCCCATCTTTATGGGTGGGGTGTGACATTTCCCTGTATATATTTATGTTATATAGTATTTTGGTATAGTACGTATGGGTAGCAAGCTAGTTATGGGTGGTCTTTGGTAGTATATGTATTTTAAGAATGCCCAAGGGCAGTCTCTTGGGTAAGAATAAAGGGTTAGGCCATAGCGACACCCCTGTACCATCAGCGTTCCAGTGCATGCAAGCGACACTCATAGATAAAGCATGAAGCTTGCTCAGGCGTCTAGCTGATTCCATTGCTAGGAGAAAGGCCACTTCAGGTTTGATTGCTCCAGAGGCTCAAAAGGGGGAGATCGACAAGCGTCCAGGACCAGAGTCAAATCCCATGAGGAATACTTCGCAGCCTGCTGGGGGTACCGTCGGCGGGCTCTCCAAAGAAACTGGGTCACCTGGGTGTAAGACCCTATAATTTGGTTATCCACCTTGACATCTCTGGCTGATATTGCAGCTGCATAGACTCTGAGTGTTGAAGCAGATAGCTTTTTCACTGTTTGCGATTGCAAAAACCATAGTATAACCGGCACTGATCAACACTTGGGAATCTGTGTGTGCATCACACTGCTGAGAGAAAATTTTCCACCTGCTATCGCACAGTGCTCTGGTGGAAGCTGCTCTTGCATTCAAGACCGTTTGGATCACATCATTGTCGCACAGACTCAGGAGAAGGTCTGGCCCTTCAGAGGCCAAATGCGGCCATCCAACTGGGGGAGGAGATCCATTCTGTCTGGGAGGCGTCATGGAGAGCTGCAGCAGAGGCTGTGTAGCATTGAGAATGTTGGGAATTTCCATTTAACAATGTTTGCTTACACAAACACAAATAGCACAAGACTTACTCCTTGTCTATCACATAATTTTATGAACACAAAAGTACAACACAAGCACAGCACATAGATAACTGATACATGTGAGGCTGAGTCAGGCTGCTGGTGACTCAAGGACAGTCTAATCCAAACACTAGAAAGATCACAGCCAATGAACATTCGGGGCTCTTCTCCAGAGGTTTGTTGTTGCGTCTGTTGGAGAGCCCAGCGCTGTATCCTCACCAACTTGTAAATTGCTGAACTTCTTCAGTAAACCCCTTTTTATAATACAATTTGTCTCATCATTGAAGATAAACCTCTCAACCGAGCTAAAGAACCGAAGAGGGTTTTGTTCAGAGCAGAACCCTAACAAACTGGGGCCATGACCCGTGACTCCAGAGAGCATTCTCTGTGAGAACCAGGCAGTATCTGACTGCGCAAACAAATGGTAAGCAGAAACTTTTTCTAAAATTCTGCCGGATAGCCTGCCTGGTTTATCACGTGAGTTTGTGTAAATTTTGTTACAAATAGGCACCATTTCAAAATAAATATTTATAGTTGTGTTTTACATCGGGAAAAACTTGGTCAGGAAGGGAAATTGGGAGAGTCCTGGGTTAAAGGCCCTGGTGGGAGTTGGCGTACTCCACCTAAACAGGTTTAGATACCTTAGATTGCGTCAGCGAACCAATCTTAAAATGGTTCGTCGTAGGCACAAAAAACATCTGGAGGGAATTTTATTCCTGAAGAACCTGGGGGGACTAAAAACTAAGAAGTGAGAAGTGCTATAGAAATTACAGTGAAATAAGAGTGTAAGAGAGAAATAGTGTGACCCTAATTGGCATTTGCGATTCCGCTGTGACAAAGATTCGGCCACTCACGTAATAAATGTAATCGACCAGAGAATTATTCAAAGTCTAAAAATATGAAAAAGGATTAGAAGCCCCTAGTCTCCCAGACAATACAATCAGACCGCGTACGTTAAAAGCTCCAAATCAGGGTTTAAAGTCCAAAGTTGCATATAAATTTGAATTTCTAGTACTTAGGGCACCGTCTAGACAGATAAGGTCTTGAGATCTGGGATTAGGTGGGGTCTGAGTGCTTCTTCTTCCTCTTCTTTTCCTTTCGGCTTTTCCCTTCAGGGGTCGCCACAGCGAATCAATTTCCTCCATCTAGCCCTGTCCTTCGAATCCTCTTCTCTCACACCAACTACCTTCATGTCTTCCCTCATTAGATCCATAAACCTCCTCTTTGGTCTTCCTCTAGGCCTCCTGCCTGGCAGTTCACAACTCAGCATCATTCTACCAATATATTCACTATCTCTCCTCTGGACATGTCCAAACCATCTCAGTCTGGCCTCTCTGACTTTATCTCCAAAACCTCTAACATGTGCTGTCCCTCTGATGTACTCATTCCTGATCCTATCCTTCCTGGTCACTCCCAGAGAGAACCTGAGCATCTTCATCTCTGCTACCTCCAGCTCTGTCTCCTGTCTTTTCTTCAGTGACACTGTCTCTAGGCCAAACAACATCGCTGGTCTACCACAGTTTTGTACATCTTTCCTTTCATTTTAGCTGAAACTCTTCTATCACACATCACACCTGACACTTTCCTCCACCCGTTCCATCCTGCCTGGACACGCTTCTTCACCTCTTTTCCACACTCTCCATTGCTCTGGACTGTTGAGCCTAAGTACTTAAAATCCTCCACCTTCTTGATCTCTTCTCCCTGTAACCTCACTCTTCCACTTGGGTCCCTCTCATTCACACACATGTACTCTGTCTTACTGCGGCTAACCTTCATTCCTCTCCTTTCCAGGACAAACTTCCACCTCTCTAGCTTCTCCTCCACCTGTTTCCTGCTCTCACTACAGATCACAATGTCATCTGCAAACATCATAGTCCATGGAGATTCCTGTCTAACCTCGTCTGTCAGCCTGTCCATCACCATAGCGAACAAGAAGGGGCTCAGAGCTGATCCCTGATGCAGTCCCACCTCCACCTTGAACTCCTCTGTTACACCTACAGCACACCTCACCACTGTCTTACAGTCCTCATACATGTCCTGCACCACTCTAACATACTTCTCTGCCACTCCAGACTTCCTCATACAATTCCACAGTTCCTCTCTGGGCACCCTGTCATAAGCTTTCTCCAGATCTACAAAAACACAATGCAGCTCCCTCTGGCCATCTCTGTACTTCTCTATCAACATCCTCAAAGCAAATACTGCATCTGTAGTACTGTTTTTTGGCATGAAACCATACTGCTGCTCACAAATGTTCACTTCTGCCCTTAGTCTAGCTTCCACTACTCTCTCCCATAACTTCATTGTATGGCTCATCAGCTTTATTCCTCTGTAGTTGCCACAACTCTGCACATCTCCCTTGTTCTTGAAAATGGGCACCAGCACACTTCTCATCCATTCCTCAGGCATCTTCTCACTAACTAAGATCCTGTTGAACAACCCAGTCAGAAACTCTACTGCCACCTCTCCTAGACACTTCCATACCTCTACAGGTATATTATCAGGGCCGACTGCCTTTCCACTCTTCATCCTCTTCAATGCCCTCCTCACTTCATCCTGACTAATCTTTGCTACATCCTGGTCCACAACAGTCACCTCTTCTAGTCTTTGTTCTCTCATTTTCCACGTTCATCAACACTTCAAAGTACTCTTTCCATCTTCCCATCACACTACTGGCACCTGCAATAGACTTCCATCCCTATCCTTAATCACCCTAACCTGCTGGACGTCCTTCCCATCTCTATCTCTCTGTCTTGCCAACCGGTATAGATCAGTCTCTCCCTCCTTACTGTCCAACCTAGCATATAAGTCATCATAAGCTTCTTGTTTGGCCTTTGCTACCTCTACCTTCACCTTACGCTGCATCTCCCTGTACTCCTGTCTATTCTCCTCAGTCCTCTCAGTGTCCCACTTCCTCTTTGCTAACCTCTTTCTCTGTATACACTCCTGTACCTCCTCATTCCACCACCAAGTCTCCTAATCTACTTTCCTTCCAGATGACACACCAAGTGCTCTCTTACCTGTCTCCCTGATCACATTAGCTGTAGTTGTCCAGTCATCTGGAAGCACCTCCTGACCACCCAGAACCTGTCTTAACTCCTTCCTAAAAGTCATGCAACACTCTTCCTTTTTCAGCTTCCACCATTTCGTCTTGTGCTCTGCCTTTGCCCTCTTGATCTTCCTCACCCCCAGAGTCATCCTACACACCACCATCCTATGCTTTTTGGCTACACTCTCACCTACCACTACTTTGCAGTCACTGATCTCTTTCAGGTTACACCGTCTACACAAGATGTAGTCTACCTGTGTGCTCCTACCGCCACTCTTATAGGTCACTCTATGTTCCTGCCTCTTCTGGAAGAAAGTATTCACTACAGCCATTTCCATCCTTTTTGCAAAGTCAACTACCATCTGTCCTTCTGCGTTCCTCTCCTGGATACCAAACCTGCCCATCACATCCTCATCCCCTCTGTTTCCTGCACCAACATGTCTATTGAAGTCTGCTCCAATGACAACTCTCTCACTTCTATGCATGCTCTGCATCACTTCATCAAAGTCCGACCAGAATTTCTCCTTCTCCTCCAGCTCACATCCTACCTGTGGAGCATATCCACTAACAACATTGAACATCACACCTTCTATTTCTAGCTTCAGACTCATCACTCTATCCGACACTCTTTTTACCTTTTTACCTGACATTCCTAACAAACTCCTCCTTCAAGATAACTCCTACTCCATTTCTCTTCCCATCTATACCATGATAAAACAACTTGAACCCTGCTCCTAAACTTCTAGCCTTGCTACCTTTCCACTCGGTCTCCTGTACACACAGTATATCTTCCTTCCTCCTCTGCATCATGTCAACCAACTCTCTACCTTTTCCTGTCATAGTTCCAACATTCAACGTCCTTACTCTTAGTCCTATACTCTTGGTGTTCCTCTTCTCTTTCTTAGAGCGAACGCACTTTCCTCCTCTCCTTCTTCGACCAACAGTAATCCAATTTCCACCGGCGCCCTGTAGGTCAACAGCGCCGATGGTGGTCGTTGTTAACCCGGGCCTCGTCCGATCCGGTATGGAAGTCATAGGTTTGATTCGCATCTTTGATTTGGCAAAAGTTTTACGCCAGATGCCCTTCCTGACGCAACCCTCTGTATTTATCCGGGCTTGGGACCGGCACAATAAAACACTGGCTTGTGTCCTCTTGCGGCTACATTAGGTGGGGTCTGAGTGCAAAGACGTCAAATAAAACTAGAAAGGGTTTAACTGGTGGAACCACTGACTGCTCGGAAGGGCAACATCTGAGAAGACAGTGGGTCCGTTTCACAAAGCCGGTTTAGTGGAAAATCTGGGTAAGTTAACCCTGAAATCAGGGAAAACCAGGGCTTGTTGTGTCACAAAGGGAGGTAACTTAACCCAGAGTCAGAGGAGTAAACCTAGCCTGTGTCATGAGGTAAACCTCTAGGTTTGTTACCACAGTAATAGACTCTGAAGCTAGCCTGGTCTGGAGGAGGGGCCCTGTCACAAAGCAGGTGCAGTGGAAACCCAGAGTAAGTTAACCCTGAAATCACGGTTCTCGGTTTCACAAAAGGGGGTAACTTAACACACAGTTAGAGCAGTAACCCAGGCCTGTTTCATGACGCGAGGTAAAGTGAACCTCTGGGTTTGTTACCGCAGTAACAGACTCTCTGAACTTAACCTGGTCGGGAGCGGGTTTCATTCCACAAACCCAGGGTTTCCTCTGACTCCGCCCCCTTTCACCGCCGCTCGCGCGGCTTCATTTCCTGGTTCTGTCGGACGGAGAGTCTGACCGAAGTAAGGTTTAATAAATAACTCCGTATTTTAGAGGTGTTTTGGAGGTGAACATGTCATGTCCGTTTGACGTGGAGCCCCTTGATGGAGTTTCCGCATTCATTCACATAGAAATAAATATGTTTGTATCACATTCAGATGTCCCGTCATATTCAGACAGTTCTCTTTATGATCGGTACCGATCAGTATGACCTGTGATGATCATACTGATCGGTACACACACACACACACACACACTGCGTGTAGCGCTCCGGTCAGTTTTTCATTTTTTATTTGCAAACGGTAATTTTCCTATATAATGTGGGAGATGCTCAGTGCGCCTCGCCTTTAAACTTTTACCCCAGTTCTTCTATTTCCCTGGAGAGAAAACCGTCAGAATCATCAAGGAGGAGTTCCACAGGACTGCAGGTGAATGATGTAGAAATCTGATTAATTTGAAAGTCTGTTCTCTTAATGATATTGTGCTGCAGTCCCAGACATTAATTTCTTTCGGATGTCCAATGTAATTTGCTGCCATAGATGGTACCCACATTCCCATCAAGGCTCCCTCACATAATGAAGGTGATGATGTGAAGAGGATGTCTATTCACAGCAAATATATGCAGGTACAAGTACATTGACTACTGTTTCTACATGTTAAAGACTGCATCATAGATAAACTAACATCTGTCCAGATCATATGTGATGCTGCAAACTACATTTTCCACCTTTATTTATATAGCGCCTAATCACTTCAGCAGGCATTTCAAAGAGCTTTAACAGACAGACACCCAACAGAACCCTCCAGAGCAAGCATAGCATACTGATGTGGAGATGGAGTGGTCCTGATCGGTTCCTGACTCACAGGTGTATGATGAGTCTCACCTGAGACTAATGCAGTAACTAAAGATCAGCACAATAATTCACTTGTCTCCATCGCTTAATCCACTCTAATGAATCTGCTTTCCATCACAGGAGTCTGATGGTTGTTTTCTGGGTGACAGGGGTTACCCATGCCAACCGAGGCTGCTGACCTCTTGCTAACCCAGGCCTCCAACAGAACTTCAAATGGATTCACTACAGGACGAGAGCCCAGGTGGAGATGACCATAGTTCTGCTGAAAGGCCGTTTCCAGTGTCCATGACACCTCAGGATGATTCCTGAGAGGACCTGTGATGAGTTCTGTTCTTCATAGTAGTATTGCCGCTATCAGAGGAGAACAGCACCCTACCCCACAAACTGAACACCCCGATGATGACCCCGTCCACCTGCCAGCTATCCAGGGTGACAGAGCAGTGACTCCATCTGCCAGAATCATTTCAGAGTCTGTGTAACTCACCATCACCACAGCGGGCAATAAAAACATACAATATACATTTCATTTGGTCATCTTTATTACTTACAAATACAAAGTTATTTCTTAGATCATTTTAGTGGTGAACATTCAAATATTCAACATGATTCACTTGTGAACAACACCCACCTCTAACGTTGTATTTGTCTGTTCAAATCTGCCTTCCTAATCTGGAGGTCCAAAGAAACCATTTTTTATCTGTTGTCTGTATTTCATAGAAAGCGAATTGGATAAACCTCTCTAAAAATCAGCTGGAAATACATGAGGAGGACATCAAAACATACAGTTGCATATGAATGCCACAGAAAGAACCGCTGGTGTTCACTGAGCGTCTATCTGTACATTGGATGTGACGGACGGTCCTGCTTGCTCTGTTAAAAAAAGATGAGAAAGTGTTGATCCTTCAGTGGAGGCTAAATGTCACTCCAAATTGCACCAGAATGTTAAGCAACAGGAACAATCGGTAACAGAAAATATTTGGCCACCTTTCTTATCTTCGATTTCCTGTTAATTTCTTTTTCTTTTTATCAATTATGTATTATTTGACTAAAAGACACAGAGAATTGAACATGGAATGCATATAGATGAGAGCACATTTATGTGTGTGACAGTAGCATTCTGTAGGTGATAAAAGAACTGAAAAGCCGAACGTCCACTTATTATTTACTGTACAATGTCATTATGTTATAATGAGGAGGATCCCTAACGAGATGATGCAGAAGTCTGACCTGTGTGAACGATGTTTTTAAACTTCGTTCTCAGCTGTTGACATGTGCGCTTCTCCCCCGCTGGATTGCATCTAAGAAAATAATTTCATAAACTTATTCAAGCCGTTTACCTCCGTAATTGTACCGTGAGTCCCACGGACTACGTTTATACGTACGCATTGACTTGAGCAGCAGTTTCAAGTCATCTCATTCTTCTTTACTGCTGCAACGCTGTTCCTCTTTTCATAACATGTCCTCAAAGTCTTCATACACGTAGATTACAATCTGCACTTCAACTGCGTGAAGTAACGCGGAGCGCGTCTCGTGCGTCGTCATGGTGACTTGTCGAATCTGGGCTCCATTGATGAAGGCTTTTTAAAGTGGCGTCGTGCCTGTTAAACTGCGGGTCAACTTACCCTGGGTTAACAAAAACTAACCCCGTGAAGCGCTTGTGAAACCGAGAACCCTGGGTTTCCAAGTTCAGGGTAAAGCAACCCAGAACCACAGGTTGTACTCGGGGGTCGTTACCCCTGCTTCGTGACGTGGGGCCGTTCAAAAAGCAGGTTTAGTGGACAACCAGGGGGAGTTAACCCTAAAATCAGGGAAAACCAGGGCTTTCATTTTCACAAAGGGAGGTAACAACCCAGAGTTAGAGCAGTAACCCTGGCCTGTTTCATGACGCGAGGTGAACTGAACCTCTGGGTTTGTTACCGCAGTAACAGACTCTCTGAACATAACCTGGTCGGGAGCGGGTTTCATTCCACAAACCAAGGGTTTCCTCTGCCTCCGCCCCCTTTCACTGCCGCTCGTGCGGCTTCATTTCCTGGTTCTGTCGGACGGAGAGTCTGACCGAAGTCAGGTTTAACAAATAACTCCGTATTTCAGAGGTGAACATAGCATGTCCGTTTGACGAGGAGCCCCTTGATGGGGTTTCCGCATTAATTCGAGATTTGAATTTGTTTTGTATCGTGTTCAGATGTCCTGTCATATCCTGTCGGACAGTTCTCTTTATCAGTTCTCTTTAAAAAGGGATGAGAATCTCTTAATACTTCAGTAGCGGATAAATGTCATACTCTGTATTCCACCAGAATGGGAAGAGAACAATCAGTAACATAAAATATTATCCCACCTTTGTTTTCTTCAATTTCTTGTTAATTTCTTTCTTTTTTTAAAAATCAATATTAACTCCTGTGTGTATCATGTGACTAAAACAGACAGAGAATAAAACATGGAATACCTTAAAGCGGTTACAAGCAGTACAATGTCACGGCCACTGTTGTATGAACTAAAGCAGTTTTGGCTATTACTGTATCAAACGAGCTACATGTCAGCTCTTGATTTCAGTTCTTAGATAATATCGGTGTACGCAATGGTGTGAATATCCTTCTCAACTGTTTTTGTAACGTTCATATGCCGATTTACTGTTTTATCTACACAACAATAAAACATTGTAATGTATTTCATTATTTAACAGAACCTGATATAGATGAGAGCACATTTATGTGTGTGAAAAGAGCGTTATGTTGGGGATAAAACAATTGAATAGTCAAACGTCCACTTAATATTTACTGTACAATATCAAACACAATGAGGATGAGGAGGATGCATAACGAGATGATGAAGTCTGACCTGTGTGAACGATGTTTTTATTTTCATTCTCAGCTGGTGACGTGCCCTTCTCCCCCCACTGGATCACACCTAATAAAATAAATTAATAAACTATTCTTGAAGCCGTTTACTTCCGTATCTTTACCGTGAGTGCAACGGACTTAGAACTTACGCATCGACTTGAGCAGCGATTCCCTCCCACGACATGTCGCTCTTCTTTGCAGCTGTAACGCTATTCTCTTTCTTCTGAAAATGTCCTCAAAGTCTTTCTATTCATAAATTAAAATCTGTACTCCGACTTCCGTAAAGCGTTGCGTTGCGGTGCGCGTCTCGTCCGTCGTCATGGTGAATCGATGAATCGGGGCTCCATTGATGGTGGCTTTTTTTCAAGTTGTCGTGTCTGTTAAACTGCGGGTCAATTTAGTCTGGGTTACAAAAACTAACCCTGAACTGCGTTTGTGAAACAGAAATCCCTGGTTTTCAGGGTAAAGCAACCCAGAACCACAGGTTTACGTCAGGGTAGGTTAACCCTGCCTTCGTGAAATAGACCCACTGAGTTCTAATGTTATCTGATTAGTCAGAGAGGACTGAGGAACATGTTTAGGAAGATGAGGTGAGCTCTGTACTCAAATTCCAGACACAGCTAGTCACTTCAGACACAGAGCTTTTAAAAGCAGTGAGAGATACTGGATTTTGAGAGCGAGACGGATAGTCAAGAGATTTGTGTCAAGATACATGTTTTGGAGAAAATTTAAAGCTAGAGCAGGACAACAAATTACTGCACCCCTGCCAAAGGAGAGAATAACAGAGTCACCACCATTTGAGGTGACAGGTGTAGTCTTTGCAGGGCCACTCTACTGTATGTAAAGAAACAGAACAACATGACAAAATCATACATCGCCTTGTTCACATGTGCTGTCACAAGAGCAATACGCTTAGAACTAGTGTCTGATCTCTCCACTGACACTGAAAAGAGTCATTTCAAGAAGAGGGCTATGCAAAATGATCTACTCAGATAACGCAAAAACATTTAAGAGAGGTGATCAGGATTTGAAGGAGCTGTGGAAAAACATCAAAGAGACACAGTTACGAGAATTCTTCTCAGGAAAGGGCATCACCTGGACGTTCATCGTGGAAAGAGCAGCCTGGTGGGGTGGATTTTGGGAGAGACTTGTAAGGTCAGTCAAGGTCATTCTGACAAAAATGTTAGGGAGAGCTAAACTTAAATTTGAAGAAATGTGTACCATCCTGACTGAAGCTGAAGCCATCATAAACTCGAGGCCCCTCAACTTTGTGCACAATAATGTGGATGAACCACAGCCGCTGACTCCGACTCACTTCTTGGTGGGTCACAGACTGACATGCTTGCCCCCAAAGCCAATTACAGCAGAGACTAGACTTCCTACAGTAAATTAAGAAGAGATGACTAGGAGATGGCGATACAGACAGAAGCTGATGGCTAACTTTTGGACCAGCTGGCATGGAAAGTATCTGCTTGACTTTAAGTCAGCCCATTGCTGCAACACACCACAACCCACTATGCTGAGCGTGGGAGATGTTGTACTCATTGACAAGGATAACGCACCAAGGCACACGTGGAAGCTTGGAAGAACTGGTGAACCGTTTCAAGGTTGTGATGGACTTGTGCGATCGTGTGCAGTTCGCACTTCTTCGGGTACTGTATTGCAGAGCAGATTCAGCTGTTGTATCCTCTGGAAATGTAAATAAACTGTTGTAAATCGGGGGTGGGGTGGGGGGGATGTTGGAAATTATTTGAGGAGACATATTTGTCATGTAATTATGATTAAGTTAATAATTTATGTTGAACAGTTCATGCAACAGATATTCAGTTAAAAGGAATGAATGAATCATTGAATATTTGCGTTGAGTTAAAAACAGATTATTTCATGATAATGCTTATGTTGTTAAAAGACTATTTTACCCACAAATCCTATAAAAGGTGTGATGGAAATGAGGTAATTGACATAACTGATTTAAGCTATTCCTGTTAGCACTTAATGTGAAGACAGGTTATGATGTACTCCTCAAGATCACAGTTTGCATGTATTTAATTCTTTTTGTTCAGTAAACTGTTTAAAAGTTCAGTCAAGTTCCTTTTCATCATTTTTTTGAAGTCAAGTTTTGGAATAGCTGCTACACGTGCACTTGTGTAAAAGGGAAAATCCTTTATATTCTGATTAAGTTGATGCCCAATATCACAAAGGATCACGTATTCCATTCCATAGATGCTGCTCTTGATCCAGTAACTGCTCTTTTTGTGGATCGAACCATTGTTGCATACAAGACTAGGTTGAAGTGCCTCCAACCAGACAGTGAGCCCCAGCAGTTGCCACTGTGACCGGTAGAAAATGTCCCTCCTGAGCCACCAGAGTTGGGTAGCAGTCAGCTCCTCCTACCAATCAGCCAGGAATTGGTATAAGGTGTTACCATGCTTCCTTTCTGGCTAGGAGTTTGACTGCTACACATACTGCTGTAAGTTGTCTTCTGTTTTTATGTTTGTGTTTGTACTGTATGTGTTCCTAAGTTTCTTTGTTACAGGTTATGTTTTGTTCAGTGGCTTTCCTCATGCTCACAGAGGGGGAGTCCTGGAGAGGATTGTGCCAGAGGAGGTAAAAGGCTAATTTCTTTTGTGCACAAATTAGTTCATCTGGCAGAGGTATTTATTTAACCTGTCTTCTTTCAATGTAGACAGACTGCCACTGCTGTTTTGTTTTCATAGTTTTGTTTCATTGTTTGGTTTTTGTTTTATTTTGTTCAATTTTATCGGTTGGGCTATTGTGACCTTTTATACTCCTTGTATGTATTCTAGGCTTGTATTTTACCCCAAGATGACATATTGGACTGTGGTGGCAGTCCTGCTAAATTTTAATGTGTTTTTAATTGTTCTTTCTCTTGCATAAGTGCTGCGGGGCCGGTGACAGTGGAACTGTTCAGACGGTGGAGCCATCGGTGGTCGGGGTCCCTCACTTCAGCTCCACACTCCCCTTAGTTTGTGTGTAGTGGTTTCGCACAGCCTTCACATTTTATACTTTTATCCCTTATTTTTTTGGTTTGTTTGCTGTGTGTGTGTCGGGCAAGGAGCTTGGCGAGTGCTCCGGCCTCAATTGGCTCCCTGATTGCGTCATCCCGGCCGTACTGCAGTGCTCATGCAGGTAATTGAGACCCGATAGGTCTGTCGGTGTTCATGTTCTTTTTATTCTCCTTTAATAAAGTTTTTTAGTCTTGGGGGAAGATCTTTGTCTCTGCCCATTATTGGACTGTCGCATGTGCAAATTTTCAATATCTGTGGCCTGGTTATGAACTTGTAGACAAGTCTTGCAATTTGGTCATTTAATGTTCCTGAACTCTTATTCTGAGTTCCCAGTTTTCTCAGCGGCTACACCACTTGTAATATCAGGTCACTAAAAAAGGCAAGATCGTCATGGTTTGGACCATATACATTGACTAATGTAACTGTTCATGTTTACTGTATAGTTGATAAATCAACCATCCTTCTGTCTGTTATCGACTTCTGAACTTTAAAAAACTTATTTAATGTCTCGTCGCAAACGAAAGCATGATATAGAAGTTTTTGAAATGCTTCTAAATTTCTGTTATGTAGAATGGATAATTTGTGGAATAATGCTCTCCATTATAGATAAAAAATGCTTTAGATAAAATTTTATAATAGACGTTGAACAAGCTAAGGGGGCGGTAGGAAGTGCATTTTTGACGGTTCTTGCCTGGTTTTGAAAGTAACATTGTTAAAAAGGCGAGCAGCACTTGGACTTCTTCACCCCTCTCCTTGGGAATGGTGCGTTCCGCGCCATTTCTCCCGAGTGGTACAGTCCGTCTGCTCGCGGAGACGGCGGGGAAGTTTGTGGACTTCAGTGGTGACCCCAATCAACCTTCAAACGGAGGTCAAAGTTGTTGTTTTCGACTGTTGGGTGCGTGCATTGAAAGGTGAGTGCTTTGCATCCTCTATTGATATGTTTGGGATGTGTTCTTTATCTGTGGAGAGCATTTGCTGCCCCTGTGTCTGCTGTGCGTGACGCACCTTGATGGAAGCTAATTAAAGGGACAGTAAAGTTAATTTTAAGTGACATATGATGTTCATAATTATGAAAACAAAAGAAATAAATTTTTATGTGTAGCATCATCCGTTTGGTCAAAACAGCTTAAAATCTGCGCTGCTGCAGCTTCCGCATTCAGTGGTCACGTGGGCGTCACTGGCGCCAAACATAGCTTAGCAGCCATAAGAAATGATGCAATTCCAGACGCCGTTAATGGTGGTCTCAACAGAACAGCGAAAAGACGCGAAGACGAGGACCTGTCGTTCTTTAGAATACCTTCTGGGAAGGTATCGCGCTAAAAATGCTAACGCGCTAGCCCGTCAATGGGATTGTCCATATTATGTTAGCATTGAGCTAACCGCCATTTATTACTATTGGACTGTGTGTAATAACTCTAGTTATTAATTCCACAGTGAATTTATTTGAAAGTCGAGTCTTTTTGCTGTTTTGTTGACACAACCGTTCACCGCGCAGGTAGCTATGTTGTGCTGCGGTGCAGATATTAAGCTTTTTTTGACCGAATGGATGATGCTACACATATAAAATGTATTTTTTCTTCTATTTTCATAAAGATGAATAACATGTACGGTATGTCACCCTGTCTTAAACTTTCTCCAGACCTACAAAGACACAATGCAGCTCCCTCTGGCCTTCTCTGTACTTCTCTATCAACATCCTCAAAGCAAATACTGCATCTTTTAGTACTCTTTTTTTGGCATGAAACCATACTGCTGCTCACAAATGCTCACTTCTGCCCTTAGTCTAGCTTCCACTGCTCTTTCCCATTACTTCATTGTATGGCTCATCAGCTTTATTCCTCTGTAGTTGCCACAACTCTGCACATCTCCCTTGTTCTTGAAAATGGGCACCAGCACACTTCTCCATTCCTCAGGCATCTTCTCACTAAGATCCTGTTGAACAACCCAGTCAAACTCTACCGCCACCTCTCCTAGACACTTCCATACCTCCACAGGTATATCATCAGGACCGAGTGCCTTTCCACTATTCATCCTCTTCAATGCCCTCCTCACTTCATCCTAATTGATCTTTGCTACTTCCTGGTCCACAATGGCCACCTCTTCTAGTCTTTGTTCTCTCTCATGTTCTTCGTTCATCAACTCTTCCTGGGCTTGCACTAGGAAGTAGTAAGACCAAGCCACTGTGGCTGAGTGTAAAAGAATTGAGTAAGCCACAAAAAGCCACATTCTATGTCCCAAGACAGCGGCGCAGCACGCTGACGACTGACGCTTGTCGCGGGGGGGCGTAGGGGGGATACTCCCCCACAGGGCGGGTAGCCACAAAAAGCCACATTCTGTGGCCAAGACAGCGGCGCAGCGCGCTGACGACCAATGCTTGTCGTGGGGGGTTAGGGTTAGGGCGGGTACAGGGGGCCTCCCCCAGGAAATTTTTTAGAAAATGGGATTGTTTTCCTGTATTCTGAGGGCAAAATCTTCTGTTCAGTTTACCTACAAAAATACACTAAAGTCAACAGTTCGAGCTGAACTATCTTTATTTCTATCCTACTTTATGCAGGTATAAATGTGAGATTCAACAATTGAAAACTTGCATTCACTATGTGAAGGTACAGTCATACAAAATATTACTCTGTTTAGTTGTAAGTTTTACTTATACTAGAAGACATTTAACTTTGACCACCACCAACACCATTGGTATGCCATAGTTGTTTTTTTGATTGATTTGATGATTTTTCATTTCAATTTAAGGCATGAAAAATAGCAAATGAGGTGAATACACATTTACATGCATCGCTGGTTATTCCTGCCGGTCATAGGAATAAAAGTGTAAGACTACAAAAAAGTATTGAGAATATCTTTCATTTACCTTCTGATTGGTCAGTCACCACTCCGACCCCCTCGGCATTCACCATTTGTTGTTCAATTAGAATCTTAACGCAAAATTTACTATAAAACACTGGATTCTTAATTTATTTAGATCGATCGTCCTCGCCTTGTCATAGACCAATTTGCGGGTTTAGCTTGTAAAAGCTAAAAAATTTTGTTTTTAATTGGAAGAAAGGAGGTCATGACTCGAGCGCATTTTTAATGATCGGGAGCGTTCGGGTCACTTTGGCTATTTCCGTCGGCATGCGGAAATAGCGGCGGTAGCGGACATAGCGGTGCTAGTGAGCGAAAAAGTTGTATGTTTTAGCCTTTTTTCCGTAAAAATAAGAAAGCCAATGTGGCGACAGTCTAAAAACCTTGTAGCCAATCTGGAATTTACTTCGCCTATAGCGAAGTTCCAAATGGCTAGTGCAAGCCCAGTCTTCAAAGTACTCTTTCCATCTTCCCATCACATTACTGACACCTGTCAATTCCCTTCCATCCCAATCCTTAATCACCTGAACCTGCTGCACATCCTTCCCATCTGTCTGTCTTGCCAACCTGTTCTGTATAGATCAGTCTGTCCCTCCTCACTGTCCAACTTAGCATACAAGTCATCATAAGCCCCTTGTTTGGCCTTTGCTACCTCTATTCACCTTACGCTGCATCTCCCTGTACTACTGTCTACTCACCCCAGTCCTCAGTGTCCCACTTCTTCTTAGCTAACCTCTGTCTCTGTATACACTCCTGCACCTCCGCATTCCACCACCAAGTCTCCTTATCGACTTTCCTTCCAGATGACACACCAAGTACTCTTCTACCTGTCTCCTTGATTACATTTGCTGTAGCTTTCCAGTCATCTGGAACAGCCTCCCGAACACCTAGAGCATGTCTTAACTCCTTCCTAAAAGTCATGCAACACAAAAACCGTGTGCCATTAGTACTTTCTGATGCATGATTTGTCGTATACAGTGCTTACTGAAAATGTCTAACTTCTAGATTAATGTCCTGGGGGTGAGTGAGGGTTAGGGTTGTAATTGAGTGAAATAATCCATTGGTTTCTTTTTAATTTGCCAGACTAGTATTTTGCTAGTTTTGTTACCAAATTCACAGTAATGTTATTTTGTTCTAGCCATTGCTGCTTCAGCTTTGTTTGTGCACAGGTTTTTGTATTGTATCTGCTTGTGGATCAGTGTACTGAGTGTAACCTCACTTTAGTATTGACATGTTGTAGTTCAGGGTGGCGCAGTGGGTAACACTGTCGCCGCACAACATGGCGGGTCCGGGTTCGAGTCCTGCTCCGTGCAGAGTTTGGATGCTCTCCCCGTGTCTGTGTGGGTTATCTCCCAAGTTCTCCGGCTTCCTCCCACCTCCACAAACGTGTGTGTGTGTGTGTGTGTGTGTGTGTGTGGTACAGGACAATTAATGAATGAATGTTCTACTGTAGTTAACGGTCTCCGATATCTTTTTCCAAAAATTGGAGGTCCTTCCATATATTTGAGTGAGAGGAAGAATTTGCATTCGCTTCCATAAATATATGTAGTGATTCATGTATTTAATAAATTCATTATCTTTAAGCATGTATGTTTTAAATCTCCAACTAGAAGTTGGAGGTTGAATATTATTCATTTCCCAGATCATCTTTATCAAATTATGATCAGATAGTGTGGATGCTAGGTATTCACAATCAATAATATTGGGAATTATCCTGTAGAAAATTAAGAACTAGTCAGTTCTACAGTATGAGCCACGTACACTAAAGTAAAAGGAAAAATCTTTTATATGCTGATTAAGTTGATGCCAAATATCACAAAGGATCACCTATTCCATTCCCTGATGTAATATAGATGCTGCTGTTGATCCAGTAACTGATCTTGTTGTGGAATGAGCCATTGTTGGGTACAAGACTAAGTTGAAGTCTCCTCCAACCAGGAGCCCTAGGGACTCTGCAAAGCTTAATTATCGGGGTCAATGGTAGATAAAACAGCTGAACTAGCCCACCTGCTCTAGCTAACTTGTTCTAGCTAACTTGTTCTAGCTGATAGTGTTCTTGAGGAATGAAAGGAGAATGGATTTTGTGTTTACATAAGCTGTTTGAACAGCTGTTTCGGTGAGTACAAGCAAGGTGAGTACATTTATCCACCAGTTTAACCGAATTATGGTCTGAAGCCTGGTTGCTGAATGATGTCCCCTGTAATGACTTTTTTGGCATAGTACTTGTGATAGCCCACAAGGTGCTACTTACCATCCTGTGATCTCCAAATCCCATTGAGTTTTGACTTGGTTGCTCCCTTTTCTAGCCACTGCTGTTTCTCTGTGGGAACTGGAGCTTCCTGTGCTTCTTGGTTTCTGCTGCTCCTCTGTTATCAAAAACAAAGTTCTACTCTAGCTGCCTGGCGGCTTTGGCCCGATAATCTGTAGCTTATTTTGCAGCCAAATCAGCGCTAGCATTTCCATGATTTTCAAATATTTTATCTTTTGAATGTCCAGCTCCTTCAATCAGTTAAACAGTTTTGGAACATTTTACCAAATAGACTAAATCAAGAAGCAATTCATGATGTTTTGCTGGAGAGCCTATGGTGGTCAGGAAATCAATTCTTTGCCATGTCATATCTGTGAGCAGAGCCCTGCACAAATAAGCTGAATCAGTGTAAATGTTCACTCTTCTGCTAGTTGACATGCCCGGTGAACCGTGTAGAGCTGTGCCAGCTGAGCCGAGTGTGGTGGTAGTGTTCCTGCTTCTAGAATAGAGAATTAATCCTCCCTTTCTGGGTCATGTGTGGTTATGGCATATGATGAGGCTATTCTACCTGTTTCTTTGTCAAAGTGACTGTGTCCATCTGTGAACAAACAAATGTCTGGGTTCTCAAGTACTAGACCGTTGTGGTCTCCCATCAATCCAGCCGGTTTTGTCTGGAAACATGTAGGAAATTGCAAGTTTGTTTGTCTCAACATTTCTCTCAGCTTCAAATGACGTTTGGGTGGTAGTGTGAAGCGTTTGGTATTTAGGAAGGCTGTCACATCATGGTTAGTATGAATATGAACATCGCCCCTGTTGCTGTGTGAGTGGTACCTGCTAGTGCTTTTGCAATAGCTGCCACTCCTCGCGTGTTTGTATTTTGTTCTTTTTCAGCTGGGTCTAGTCTCTTCTTTTCCTTTCGGCTTTTCCCTTCAGGGGTCGCCACAGCGAATCAATTTCCTCCATCTAGCCCTGTCCTTTGAATCCTCTTCTCTCACACCAACTACCTTCATGTCTTCCCTCATTACATCCATAAACCTCCTCTTTGGTCTTCCTCTAGGCCTCCTGCCTGGCAGTTCAAAACTCTGCATCCTTCTACCAATATATTCACTATCTCTCCTCTGGACATGTCCAAACCATCTCAGTCTGGCCTCTCTGACTTTATCTCAGCTGGGTCTAGTGATCCAGAGTAATAACAGGATCTTCAAAACAGGTAGCCTTAGTTAAAGCCTGTTTAACTAAAATGAAAGCCTAATCAGCCGCTGTGGTCCACTGCAAGGTAGCAGACAAAGCAGCAGATCCTGCGGATGTGATGAGTCCTCTCAGGGGCTGCAAAGTCGGGAATGAAATTGAAACTAATTTTCCAAGTCCAAAAAGGACATCAGTTGGTAAACAGTCTGTGACTTACAGTGTGATAGGGCCCAAATTCCTTGCTTCAACCCCTGTTCGTATCAAAAAGTGTAATGTGAGGTGCACTGTAACATAACTGATAAAACACGTCAGTTTACTGGTCTCAACACACTTTCACAGCAACCCCTTCAGGGCCAGGGCCTCTGTAAATGAGGTATGTTACTAGCGTTTGTAACCAGGATGAATGTTACCACAGTAATATTCGATGGTTATTTTGGTTATTATTAATATTTTTCTTATTATTAATATTTTGTTTATTCTTACCATAGCAAAGGACGTTAGGTTCCACACTAGTGTGAACTTGTCACGTGGTGTATGACATCACGCATTCACCTGTGGGGCTGCGGGTGGCTAATGATGTCACCTGCAATAAAAGCCAGTGAGAAAACGGCGTTGTGGGTGTGTGTCTGCGAAAGAGAGAGAGATCCGGAAGCGTCGAAAGCAGCCGGCATTGGAGTTCCCTGATCAGCCGCAGGCTACCGGAACAGACCTGTGTGGAGGAGTTATATGAACTATATGAACGTTGAACATTTTTCATGGATTTGGTCGGAGTGCCGGTGAGGACTCTACTAAATGATGGCGAGCTAGGACTCTGATTCAGAGCGGGGACAACCGATGCGGAGAACTTCGCCTGGTCTGGTAGGAGGCTCTGGAAGCCGGTCCCCCCCCACGTCACCTCCAGACACACCCACATACACACACGCACACACACGCAATTGCCAACGGACCAATTACGGATTGGACTTGACCCTGGATTATTTTGGACAATCAGTGTGATGATAAATATTGTGTATGGGTTTATCTGAAATGTACTTTACTTTAGTTAATTTTATTCCTTCTGCAGAGAGTGAATATTGGGGTTCACTGTATATATATATTTTTTTTCTTCACAAATTAATATAATTAATTGCACATAAAGTTCTGTGTGTGGTTCATTGCACCGCTACCTCCATGAGTCGAATTGGTCTTCCGATTGACTAGTCCGAAAGCTAATATCTTTAATTAATGTAGCCTGGAAACTTGCTACACGTTACTCCAGGTAGTGGTGATTTAATTTAAATTTTAACTTGATACAATTGAATATACACTGCTATAATCCCCGAACGAAGGGAAATTAAGAACGAACTCTAGTTTTTGCCAGTCAATCAAATCACACAAATGCATATTAGTTTGTACAGGCCCCTGTAATACACACAACCACACACAAGGGGGCCTGTAGGCATGCAAGGGAGGTAGAGTGGCAGGCAGCTCCTTCTTGGTGCACCTCAAATGAGTAATTTGTACAGGGGACGGCACCTTGGTCAAGGGTGCCTCGGCAGTGCTCCTAAGGTGAACTGACACCTTGCACTGCTCCCGGCGGGAGCGGGAATCGAACTGCCGATATTGAATCATAGGACGACCCACTCTACCACTGAGCCACTGCTGCCCGAATTGCAATTATTATTGCAGTCCATAATTTCTTCATTCATCATACTCTAGCTTCTAACGCCTGATCTTGAATCAAGTAGTGGTATGTACAGTGTGATGGGTCAAGTGGTGCTGAATATGCTCTCAGATTCTGAATCCACAGGAGCCATTTTTTAATGTGTGTCTTTAGGAGTTATGTATCAAAATCGGTCAAGTCACCCCACCATACCATGGCGCCAGCTTTGACAAGGCCATCCGCCTTAGCCACCCACAGCATGCAATGGTACACCCTCTCCCATCTAGGAAAATGGTGTCGGTCGAGGACTTCCTGCAATTCATGCAACAAATCATGTGCACAGAGGTTAAGTGGGCAACTTTTATCAACAAGAAATTGATGCATGAATGTTCGAATGTCAAAATTGCAAATTACAAAGCTAACTAAAAAAAAGCAGTTTTCTGGCTTGCCCAAAAATCCAACTACACTTACAAAAGTGGACGATAGTGGGAGACTGCTGTTGATCGTACTATGTCTGGCTCCTGTTTCGACCATAAAGGGGAAACAAGTACCATTAACCCGTATGTCTAGAAATCCTTCACAGGCTGGATCTCGTCACCCCTATTGGGACATCATGTTCGGAGGTTGCAGTCTTCCATTTTGGGGTGGCATCCCCGCCTGTTGACTTGGATAAAAACGGTTTGATATTGTTGTGGAGACATCAGTTGTTGACTTGTAAAATTTCTCACAACAAATTTAACTAGGCCCCCTCTTCCCTTTAGGACTGCCCATGTTTCAGACCTTAAATTTGTAATACGACATAGGGACAGAATTTTGCCCAATGAATTTTATTCTATGTGTTTTAACTCTTCCCGTCTCAAATGTGCTTTGATAGCATTTCTGAAGTCCCCCAGCCCTAAAATGTGTCCTGATGCCTTGTTCATGAAGGAGGAAATCCATGCTGCTGCCCCCTCTCGTGGTGATGGCAATTTAGATCTAATGTATTCTGCATCAGAGAGAGTGAATGGTCTATATGTGCATGTTATTAGTCCTCGCTCACGCCTGTAGTGGGGCGAATACGCATGGCATATTTTGGATTTTTTTACAGGTTTGGTCGGGGGTTGTGTGATGTGCTTTTATAGTCTCGTAAACTATCTTTTTTTTTCTTTTGGTCTTTCAGAAATTCTTCCCCTACTTGATTGTGCTTTCTTTAACATTGTTGTCACGCTTTCTCATCAACTTTCTTTTTCTCTTGTGACCTACTAACAGGGACCGCTGCCATCTCTTCCCCCTCACTTACAAATTCAGCTTCTCTTCCTTGTCTTACTACTTCCACTTCCAGTCTCAGTCCCAAAAACTAATGCTCCCCTCTCGCTCCCTCTTTCTCTTGCTTTTAATGTTATTTTAAATTTAAATAGTTTGATGTCCATCCTCAAACTCTTTAGTTTGTAACACTCCCTCTTTTATATGCCAAAGAGCTTGTTGATTAGCAGGACTAACTGCGACATTTGTGGTTGATGGCTTATTTTGTGTTTTAATATCTCTCAATTGTGGACATAAGGTTCACAGGTGTGCTATTCCTCCCTATGTTGAATTTGGTCTGTTCTCAAAATGGAATGTTGTCCTTGTTCTCAAAATAAATTTCCTCCCTATCTTTAGTAGGGAGGAATGGGCAGAACCCATGTACTTCTTCATGGGTTCTGGCTCCCGCGGGAGGGCCCTTCCCTTGCCAACCACAACGTCACACCCATGTCCTGGGCATGACGTTGGTTTGTTCTTTACTACACAGTCTCAGGGAAATAGTCTTTGACCACACCCCTTGTGAATTTCAAATCATCTATTTTACAGTTTCTCTCTTTTTTGAAAAGCTGTTTTAAGACTTGAATGAAGAATACTTTAATAATCCTAAAGGGGAATTATTTCCCTCTGCCAACTACATGTAGTCATACGTTACACAAGAATACAGCTACCACAACAACGCAGCATTCGTACAAAACAGCATTCACACACACAAAAAAAACCCATAGGGATATGTTGGTGGGATAAGGACAAGAGACATTTATACACAACTGTTACGGATTCCAAAGGAACCAGGCGCGAGAGTCAAGGTGTCAATTAATCTTTTAATTAGTCCAAAGTCAGAAACAGGCAGGGGTCAAAACCAGAAGTTCAGGACAAAGACGGTACAAAGTGGCTCCTCTTGTGGCTACATTAAAGACGGTACAAAGATGGCAGGCAAAAAATGTAATCCAACAAACAGGTCCAGGTCATTCACGGGGCATAATAGACAAAATCGTGGTGAAAACAGGCAGCGATCAAAATCCAGAAAATCACACATTGGGCAAGGCATAACTCGTGGTCGTAAGGGAACGGTCAAGGAATAACGATTTGGCATACACGGATCTCTGCACAAACGCAAACTACACTGACTGCGTTGAACTTAAGTGAAGGAGCTTAAATAGACCAGGGTGCTAAACTAGGTTCAGGTGGAGCTGATTAACTAATTGACTAAGTGTGAACAATGGGAAAGAACTAAACATGGATTGGCTAAAGAGTAAACGGAACAATCAGGGGAAAACAAGCCAGGTGCAAAGAATAACGAACGTGGCAGTGTTTGTTTGGAATTTAATTGTTTTTTATTTTGCTTGCATAACATTTTACCCCACTTATCTGATTTTAACTCGGCGGTTGCCATTTTGTGAATCACTGTCTCCTCTGATGTTGCCATTCTGAGCAGTCAGCGGTTCTTCCGGTTTAACCCTATCTAAACTAGTTTTATTTGACGTCTTTGCACTCGGACCCCACATAATTCCTAGCCTCATTTTTTTGTCCCAGAACTTGGGGGCACTGTCTTGACGGTTGAAGTCCAAATTGATAGAAACACATTTATACATAAGTTTGGACTTTAAACCTTGATTTAAAGTCTTGATTAGGAGCTGGTAACCCTTTTTCGCTCTTTTTTTAGACTCTATAATTCTGTGGTCAATTAAATTTATTACGTGAGTCGCCGATTCTTTGTCACAGCGGGATCGCAAATCCAAATTTTTTAGATATTTGCTGTAGACAGATCCGTATTGTGTTGCGTACAGGACTTTAAACCTAAAATGCTGCTCTTGTACCGATGGTGGGCTGTTACTATTCCTTTTACACTCTTATGTCCCTCTTATTTAACTTTTGTTTCACTCGTTTCACTTTTATCTCTTTAGTGCTTAGTTCTCAATTCTTAGTTTATGTCTGTGTAGGTTCTGTAGGTTACGAGTCATGGTTATCCAAATCTGTTTGAATCAATCCACTGGACTTTAGGAAAGCTCTTGAAGACGTTTCGTCTTTCATCCAGGAGGCTACTTCATTTCTTATAGTCCCCCCAGATCCTTCAGGAGTGAAAGAATAAAACACAAATATATATATTTATGTTGAACTGGTGCCTATTTCTAACAAAATTTTCTCAAGTGATAAACCAGGCAGACTAACTGGCAGAATTTTAGAAAAGTTTTTTTATCTTTTCAGGGCTTGCGCTAGCCATTCGCCACTTCGCCTATGGCGAAGTGGTGGAATTCATCATCCCGAAGTAAATTCCAGATTGGCTACAAGGTTTTTAGACTGTGTAACCACAGTGGCGTTCTTATTTTTACGGAAAAAAGGCTAAAACAAATTACCTTTTCGCTTGCTAGCGGTGCTCGCTATTTCCGCTAGCGAGCGGTGCTACGGCACTACTTCCGCTACCGAACGGTGCTTGTGAAAATAGCGCCACTATTTCCGCATGCCGACAGATTTAATCAAAGCATGCCGACGGAAATAGCCGAAGTGACCCGAACGCTTCCGATGATTAAATATGCACTCGGGTCATGACCTCCTCTCGTCCAATGAAAAACAAAGTTTTTTACAAGCTGAACCCGCGAATTGTTGTACGACAAGGTGAGGACGATCGATCAAAAGAATCCAGTGTTTTATAGTAGAGTTTGTGTTGAAGATTAATAAACAAATGGTGAATGCTGAGAGGGGGGAGGAGTGGTGACAGACCTATCAGAAGGTAAAAGAAAGATATTATCAATACTTGTTTGTAGTCTTAGACTTTTGTGCCCTATGACTGGCAGCAATAACCAGCGATGCATGTAAATGTGTATTCACCTCGCTTGCTATTTTTCATGCCTTTTTAAATTGAAATGAAAAATCATGTTGAATTTTAATTTAATTTAATTTGAATTGAATTTAAAAAAATAAAATAAACTATGGCATACCAATGGTGTTGGTGGTGGTTAAAGTTAAAATGTCTTCTAGTCTAAGTAAAATTTACAAGTAAACATTGAGTAATATTTTGTATGACTATCTTCACATAGTGAATGCAAGTTTTCAATTGTTGAATCTCACATTCATACCTGCGTAAAGTGGGACAGAAATAAAGATTGTTCAGCTTGAACTGTTGGCTTTAGTGTATTTTTGTAGGTAAACTGAACAGAAGATTTTGCCCTCAGAATGCAGGAAAACAACCCCATTTTCTAAAAAAGTTCCCTCCCCCAGACCCTCCCGCGTCCCCCCACGACGAGCATTGGTCATCTGCGTGCTGTGCCACTGTCTTGGACACAGAGTGTGGCTTTTTGTGGGTTACTCAATTCTTTTACATTGAGCCACAGTGGCTTAGTCATACTAGCTCCTAGTGCAAGCCCAGCTTTTGTTTGCGCAGTCAGATACCGCCTGTTTCCCGCAGAGAATGCTACCTCTCTCTAGTCACGGGTCACGGCACCAGTTTGTTAGGGTTTTGCTCTGAACAAAACCCTTTCCGGTTCTTTAGCTCGGTTGAGAGTTGTATCTTCAATCTTCTTCTTTTCCTTTCGGCTTTTCCCTTCAGGGGTCGCCACAGCGAATCAGTTGCCTCCATCTAACCCTGTCTTCTGCATCCTCTTCTTTCACACCAACTACCTTCATGTCCTCCCTCATTACATCCATAAACCTCCTCTTTGGTCTTCCTCTAGGCCTCCTGCCTAGTAGTTCAAAACTCGGCATCCTTCTACCAATATATTCACTATTTATCCTCTGGACATGTCCAAACCATCTCAGTCTGGCCTCTCTGACTTTATCTCCAAAACCTCTAACATGTGCTGTCCTTCTGATGTACTCATTCCTGATCTTTTCCTTCCTGGTCACTCCCAAAGAGAACCTGAGCATCTTCATCTCTGCTACCTCCAGCTCTGCCTCCTGTCTTTTCCTCAGTGACACTGTCTCTAGACCAAACATCGCTGGTCTCACCAGTTTTGTACACCTTTCCTTTCATTTTATCTGAAACTCTTCTATCATAGATCACACCTGACACTTTCCTCCATCCGTTCCATCCTGCCTGTACACGCTAGAGGTGTTTCTTAAATGAGACATTATGTTCCAAAAAGGTTTTACTGAAGTTCAGAAGTTTACAAGTTGGTAAGAATGCAGCGCTTGGCTCTTCAACAGACGCAGAGAAGAAGAGCTCTGAACGTTCATTTACTGTGATCTTTATAGTGTGTGGGTTAGACTGTCCTTGAAGAATGAGCTCACCAGAAGCCTGGCTCAGCCTCACATGTATCAGTTATACTGTATATGTGCTGTGCTTGTGCTGTACTTTTAGTTCTTGTCTATCACATAATTTTCAGAACACAAGTGTTGTGCTATCTGTGTTTGTGTAAGCAGATGCATTTCATGGTAATTTCCATTGTTGTTAAATGGAAATTCCCAACAAATCTAGTGTACTTCCAAATTTGGTCCTATCTGCAGAAGGTGTACTTTCTGACTTTGGCACCATAATTAACTAAATGCTGATATAACTAGTTATACTTCAATATCACACTTATTAACATACATAGAATTTAATGTGAACAGATTAAAAGTTCAGCTTCCTTTGTCAACAGGAAGAAGGAATTTTAGCAGCAGCATTATCCACACTACAAAGCACATGGTAAGAGCTGTCTTAATGATTTTTCTTGCACAAATTGTGTTGGGTGTAATTTGTGTTTGGCTAACTTCACTGTATCATCACAATGTCATGCTTATTGGCACTTTCATCCACTTTTGAACTTAGATCATGTTGTCTCAAACGAAAATACATGGTATACAGAGTTTTTGTAATGCTTCCAAATTTCAATGTAATTTACTTGCTAATTTGGTCCCATCTGACTTTGGTATCATCAACTAAATAATATTATAACTGTTTATCAATATCACAATTATTAACAAAATTAATTTCACATGAGCAGATTGAAAGGTCAACTTTCTTTTGTCAACAGGAAGTAGAAAGTGTGGCAGTAAGAACAGCAAGCACTGCTGAGCACATGATAAAAGCTCTGTTTAATGATTTTTGTTGCCTGAATTATTTTGGAAGTCATCTGTGTTTACCTAATTTCACTAAGATAATTGTTTGCAATTATTAACGTAAAAATTAATTATTTTTTACTGTTATTCCTTTCAGTACTTTTGGCCATTCAAATGGCCATTCCCAGAATGTCTGTCTTCAAAAAAAGACCACACGTCTCCAGGGTCAGGCTATGGTCCGTTGGCATCTTAGTTTTATCTTTGCTAAACACTCTACAACCATCTCATGGATTGCAAATATCCCTAAGCTCAGTGTCACCAACGTACGCAGCGGTAGGAAAAAGTGTGACACTCCACTGTCATTTTAGCCTTGCTCCCGAGGATGTGGGACATCTCGATATCGAATGGAGCATCAGGCCCGCAGATATTTCTGAAGACCAGACGGTCGTGATCTGGTATGCTGCGAATCGGATCTATGGTAACTATGATCCATTTGGATCTAGAATTCAGTTTGTTTCCCCTAATCCCAGAAGTGGTAATGCTTCAATAACGATCAGTTACTTGAAAATGGAAGACACAAACACCTTCCAGTGCCTCGTGAGAAAACTTCCTGGAATCCAGAGCAGCATCATTCACCTGGAAGTAATGGAGATGCCAACTACACCTGAGTGTTATGTGGAGGGTGAGGTTGAGTTGGATCAAAGCGTGGAGCTCAGGTGTAAGGGCTCACAAGGCAGCCCCCCAATATGGTACAGTTGGTCCATGGATGACCAAAGCAAGCGCCTCCCTGGTGCTTCCATTGCTCCTGCCCCACAAGGTGACTTGGTTTTAACAATCACCGAAAAAGTTGCCCCAGGGATATTGGTCTGTACAGCTCAAAACCTTGTGGGTAAGAAGTCGTGTCTGGTAACCCTGAGCCTGAAGAACTCAAGAAGTGTTGAAATTTCTGGAGTTTCCGTGGCAGTTGGGTTTCTCATCGGCATCACAGCCATCATCGTTTTCTGCTACAGGAAAAGAAGGGTTGAGAGTTGTGGAAATGAGATTTTCATGGACGAACCGCCTCCACACAGGTGGCTGTCCAAAAAGAATCGCCAAGATGTACCTTCCCAGACTGCAAGAGAGGTGAGTAATATGAATGTGGAAGTCAATAGATGCATTTCCTATAATTGAGCAACTCTTAAAAATGGCTAAGTTACTTACATCTTTTATGTTTCTATTTAATCAGGCAGTTAAGACCAAGAAGCAGGAGGACCCAAAAGAAAAAGACATGAGAGAGGAGGAAATGACAATAAAAGGGAATTACTGAGTCATGCTGTTTTTCAGACACTGTTCGAGGCACTTTGTTTCATATATATGTTCATATTTCTGTTCAAGACACTTTATTTTCTTAAACACTTTGTTTTTATGAAGGAACTCCCAATGGAAGGCACAATGTTGTGGTTTTGAAAGCCCACCTTTTTTGTACAAGTGTTGAATGTTGTTTGTTTGACATTTTTTCTAGTGCTAAGTTTAAGCCCACATTTCAGCCAGTGGACATGTTCGACAAAATAAATGTCTACATCAAAATTCAGTTTGCGTATTTCTGAGTTTTAGTTTCGATAAAATTTGTAAAAGTGTAGGAAGCATTAATAAAGCTTAGTTCTTTAAAAACCCTACAGCTTTTTTCAGAGAAACGTGCTTAAAAACACATTTGGAGCTGAATGGAGCACTTTCTGAGGATTTTTTTTCACTCCCATACATTGGTGAAATGTAAACAGTGTTGAGTTGGAATGTGAATGTGGAATTGTTGACAGTTGTTACCAACTGGCTCAACGCCGGCAACAAAAGGGAGGCCACACACAGATATAGCAGTCAACGTTAGTTTTATTTAACTAAAATGAGCAAAAGTAAATTACTGATGGCATGTGTATGTATGAAGGTTATCAGTCATGTTGGGAGTGTGTAGATGAGTGAATCATGGTGTAAAGCGTGTTGTAAGGTTCAAAAACCAAAAAAAAGGGAGCAGGCCCAGCTGAGAGTGTGACCAAAAGGGTGGTCCTTAAGAAACCCTGCAGGCCCAACCTAGAATGGCGGGCACTAACAGGCACTCCCTCACAGCTCCGCCTACCAGTCAAGTCCTAGTAGCTGCAAGAAAGACAGACCAGTGAGACAGGAAAGCAGACTGCACAAGGTTGTGACACCCCCTCCCTTAACCTAACTGGGATCCCCAAACTTAAATCACAACTACAACGTAACCTTTCCAGTGTCTGCCCATAACCAGTTTAGAAGGCTGAGAACATCAAACAAAAACATCCTGGTGTATTAATATTAACCTGTGAGTAACCTCACGACCTGCAGGCAAACTCCATCCTAGACCGTCGAAGCCACCACCCTCAGGAACCTCGGTACCTTAGGAAGCAGTTTAAGAGCAGAACAGACAGGAAGAGACACTGCAAGGAGGAAGCACGTAAGTGAACTTAAGCAGGAATAGCACGAGACATGGCATCAGCCACCATGTTCTCAGTTCCCTTTGTATGACGTATGTCTAAATGGAATGGCTGAAGGAACAGATACCAACGCATAAGGCGCTGTTTTGGAGTGAGTGGAGAAAAGCTAGGGGATTATGGTCTCTATATTCCACTAAAGAACTTACCCCACCTCCCACGTAAACCTCAAAGTGATTCAATGCCCAGATGAGTGCCAGTGCTTCCTTTTCAACGATGGAATAATTTAACTGATGGGAGTTAAACTTTTTAGAAAAATTCACTTGGCACTCTGCACCATTTTCATTCTTCTGCGTGAGTACGGCCCCGGCTCCAACCTTACCAGCATCCACATAAAGGGAGAAAGGCTGGTCCATCTGTGGAGCTGCTAAAACAGGCAGAACATAGCAGAGACTGCACAGATTGAAAAGCTGCTTGGCAGTGGGGAGACCACTCAGACTTAACCTTTGGGCTAAGGAGAGACATGAGAGAGTAACCACTGGAGAAATTTTCTGCAAAACCCACGGTACTAACCCACCATACCCAAGAAACAGGACAGTTGTTTCTTGGTTGTTGGCACTGGAAGTTGGTCAACAGCCAACACCTTGTCCAACTACCTTGCCCAGGTAGGTGACTGTCGCTTTGACAAACTCACATTTTGCCAAGTTGATGGTGAAAGATGCCCATTCCAAATGATCAAACAGGGCCCTGATGCGCTGAAGATGATCCTCCCAAGTATCACTGTAAATGACAACACCATCCAAATACACAGCACAGCCCACCAGACCAGACACAACCTTATTGATGAGGCCCTGGAAGGTGGCAGGAGCATTGCATAAGCTGAACGACATCACAGTGTAGGAGTACAACCACTGGGGGTGATAAATGCTGCGATCTCTCTGGCTCGGGGAGTCAGAGAAACCTGCCAGTAACCTTTAAGTCAAACTTACTTGCAAACTTTGCAGAGCCTACCTGATCTACACAATCCTCCATACGGGGAAGTGCGAAAGAGGCTTTGTTACTTTATTCACTTTCCTCATATCAGTACAATTTCTAAATAAACCATCTGACTTTTTAACTAGTACGCATGGGGAAGACCAACTGGATGCACAAGGCTCAGCAATATTGTTTTTTAACATGTAGTTTACCTCTAACTGCTCACGCTTGTCTGGAGACATAGGATAAAAACGCTGTCTGACTGGTGGGGCCCCTCCCACATCATGCTCAACGAGATGAGATGGAGTATCACTGAACAGACAGGGATAACCTTTAATCACATTCACCAACTCTGTTCACTTCGTTTTAGGTAAATTGTCAGGTTTGGCAGTTGCTCCTTCTCTCTCTCCTCTTTGGTGTCACACCTGGGTCCCACCTACCTGGGCGTGGCCACTCCTGGCAGCGGAGCAGCACACCTGTCTTCCATTTTCCAATTTCCAGACCTTCATGAGGACCAGCTTCCCACCATTCATCGCCAGATACTGACTGCTAGTCAGTATCACCGTGGATCTCGTGACTCAAACCTTGACTGTGGTAACTCTGTTCTCTCCATGTTTCTAGTTCCGGTCTGCTGCCTGTTGCCTGATCACTTTCAAATAGTGATGGGCAGATGAAGCCCCATGAAGCATTGAAGCCTTTCATCCAAATCGGTTCACGGTGGTTCGGAGCTTTATGAGGCTTCATTTGCTCTAGTACGACATCTGCTGGATGGTAAAATATCAGGTGGCATGAGTTTGAAGTGTGGGCATTTTGCAGAAAGCCTGTTAATAAAACTCAGCAAAATAAAGAAGTATGCAAAACTGTATAGTTTAGTGATTATTTATATATATATATATATATATATATATATATATATGTATATACATACAGTATATAATGTATACATGCAAACCTCCGTTTCCGACCACAATTTGTTCCGGAAGGCTATTGGAATAGCGATTTGTTCGAATTCCAAATACAATTTTCCCATTTCAAATTATGTAAATGGTCTTAATCCGTTCCAAGACACTAGAAAATTACCTCTTTTCAACATGTTATGTCATTTATACATCAAATTGTATAGTAATGAAACATCAAAGAAATGTAAAAAAAAGAAGCAAACATGAGAAAGAAATCTGGTTAGCCCAAGATGCAAGTTATCGTCGTCTTTGGGACCGAAGTTTACTGTACCATAACTCGTACCATAGGCAATGGAACGCAAATTAAGTGGTAATGTCATTTTTATTTTAGTTTACTGTATTCAATAATTTTCCGTCATGTTTTCTATAGACTTCGCACGCCTGGCGGCGAGAAAAAGGCGTTTGTTTTGCATTCAACTTCCAAATTTTGTTCCTAACTGTCTCCACACTATCTAACCACAACTCTCCACCAAACAACCACATTCTGAATGGAGTGTGATCGCTTTATATCGGTGTTGGAGCGCGTGTCGCTTCCGAATCAGTCACGTGGTATGGGCCACGTAGCGGGGCGTTCCCGTGATGGGAGCGTCGATACGGAAGACACGTCCGAAGCCTTGCTGCTGTCATCGTTTACAGCTCCTCCCATCGTTGAAGCAAGCCTCGATACGTGCTTTGCGGGAACGCCCCTCTCCTGTTCGGCACACGCTTCGGAGTTTCAACCCCCAGCATCACATCACTACTTTCAAGCCCACCTACGTGCTTCAACTACTTACCTCCTGCTGACTCTCCTGCTCACCCTGGTCATCTGGTCCACCATCTTTCCGCATTTTTGTTAAATACAGTAAATTTCTTTTTTTCACTTACCTCACATTTGGGTCCTACAGTAAACCCTGACAGAACGAAATGGCCACATGGACCCAGCGGAAACGGATCCAGATCAGGTTTGCCAAGCTCTCGCAAATTAAGGAGCCCGGCTTGGACAACATGAGCAGCTGCTTCATAGCCTCTTGGATAGTCAGAAGACTTCTCAAACACAGATTTCACAGCTCAACTCTATGATCCAGGAACTTGCCGGCAAACTCTCCACATCCAGTTTCCAAGGTCAGCCCGTTCCACTTATTCCTCAAGCCTCTGCTGCTCATCAGTCAAATGCTTTAGATGGGAGATTAATCTCTAAAGTAACTCATTGTTCGGAACCATGCTGGACACTGATTTCACCAGTGTCCCTTACCAAAACAATAGTTACAGACGCGGTTCGGGTCCAGTTTACAACGCAAACTGCAATCCGTTTTAGTTGAAAACTTATCTGTCCCTTCTGACAAAGACTTGCTGGGGAAAGTCCCCACAATTCTCTCCCTGCAACCAGAGTTGACACAACCACGGCTCCGACCAAAAAAAACTTTTTGGGTCAGGACAAGCTCGTCAGCCAGTTTGGGCGCATCTGAAATCTTACTTACCTTCTGCTCATTTAGGTAAGTAAAAACATGATCAGGCAGAGTATTTTTAAACTGCTCATGCAAAATCAGTTCCTGCAAAATCAGTTCCTGCAAATCCTCCAAGGTTTCTATGTCAGACACACCAGCAGTTGAAGAGAGTGGCTGAATCGCGAGCAAATTCAGTGTAAGACTGCCTCTTTCCTTAATGACCTGAATCGCTGACGATAAGCTTCAGGTACCAGCTCAACTGTAGCTTTTGTGTTGCCTGGACATGGGCTAGTTCAGCTTCCCGCAGACGGGCCTCCTGTCTCAGCTTTTTTACCCCCAAAAACATTCTTCTGTTCCTGCTGGAGTTGTAGCAGAAGGAGCTCCTTCTGTTGCTCAAATGTCAAGCCAGTCCCAAAACCAGTCAAAGCAGGAGCCAACACTTTACCGGGCCGAATGACTTTAACCGAAGCTACATCAGACAGTCTAGTCACATCCACCGGAGCACTTGTACCTCTGGACAGTCCTGTAAGTGCCCCCGAGCAATGCTCTAACCACTTGCTGCACAAAAATAACAAACTAAAACAAAAAAAGGTCAACAGAGACAGCCAGTGCCCCATGTTGCTTATGCCTATCAGGAATAAGGGTTCCAAATAACTTACTAGCCCTCAAATCCTACTGGCAGTTCAGGAAAACATGTTCTAACATTTGCAGGCCAAAATATATGGAACAACATGCTGCTGGAATACCAACGTCAAGCAAAAATCGGTGTCAAGCACTCCCTTAACAAGATACTACTATACATCTACCAGAGTCCCAGCATTAAAGAATCCCGGACGAGCCCCCATTTGTTACCAACTGGCTCAAGGCCGGCAAAAAAAGGGAGGCCACACACAGATATAGCAGTCAATGTTAGTTTTATTTAACTAAAACAAATGAGCAAAAGTAAATTACTGATGGCATGTGTATGTATGAAGGGTATCAGCCATGTTGGGAGTGTGTGGATGAGTGTATCATGGTGTAAAGCGTGTTGTAAGGTGCAACAAACCGAGCAAAGGGAACAGGCTGATGAGGCTTGTGCAGTCTGTTTGCCTGTCTCACTGGTCTGTCTTGTAGCTACTAAGAGTTGGCTGGTAGGCAGTGCTGTGAGGGACAGGCAAGCATCCTTAATGGAAGGGAGTAAGGACAAAACTGTTGTCTGATCTTGTAGCTTGGGTGGGCTTATTGGCACTTTTATGCACTTTATAACTTTCAAAAACTTATTTCATGTTGTTTAACAACTGAAAATATACTGTTCATTCTATAGTGTAGAATTCTTCCAAATTTCCATCTAATCTACTTCCAAATTTGGTCCGATCTGCAGAAAGTGTGCTCTGACTTTGGTATCATAATTAACTAAATATTATTGTAACTATGCATCAATATCACAGTTATTAACATAAATAGAATTAATTTCACGTGAACAGATGAAAAGTTCAACGACCTTTGTTTAATGATTTTTCTTCCATCAGTCTCTCCAGCTTAGTGGGCGGGTCTTGTCCCAGGACTCTGTCAGGTGGTCCGGCTGAGGTGCAGCAGTGGGTCCAGCATGGGGGCATGTGTACCCCGGTTCTCCTCGTCCTCCTTCTCAAGGTATTCATCCTCGTCCTCTTCCTTTTCTTCCTGTAATCCCCCACGCCAGCGCTCACCAGCCCCCGATCAGGTGAGAGTAGCGACCTTCTTGTTCAGCAGGTTCTCCTGAGTTTCTCCAGCTCACGTCTCTACTTCCTGCCTAGTGCTGAGGAGGCCAGTCAGCGTAGAGGAGCTGCGGGCGCCAGGAGGACCCTTCATCAAGAAGACCTTCACGGTGCGTAGATGAGGAGGACCCAGAGGAGGAGCCGGAGCTGCTCGTTCCGCCTCCTGCTGACTCCTCCTCACTTGTTTCCAGGTTGTCAGTGATGAGGTGGGCTGGGGGTTCGTGGTGAAGGGCGCCTGGCCATGTCACATCCAGGAGGTGGAGCCCGACGGACCGGCTGCTGTTGCTGGCATAAAGGTAGGCATCATGGGAAATGTCAGGGAGTGTTTGAAAGGGAAGGATGAGTCCTCTAACTCCTCCCCTTCACTGCAGATCTGTCAGTTTGTGGTTTCTATAAATCGGGTCAATGTTCTTCATCTTGACTTCGGGACCATCAGATGCCTGATCCTGACAGAACCCAGAACCGTGGTTCTGGAGGTGATGGAGGAGACGGAGACCCAACCAGTGTAATTTTTTAGAGACTCTTCAAGGCACTTCATTTTATATCTTGTCCATTTGAAGGACACATTTCAGGGCACCGTTTTATGTTCAGTGGAATGCACCCTTTGGGACTTGTGTCTTTAAAAACATTTTGGTTACTGGGACGGCCTTTTACTTTGTTTTCTGCACTGCATGGGTTGTATTTGCCTGCTGAGAGGGCATCATTGAAGGAACTTTGTTTTGTTCAATAAAAGCTCACTACTGATGGTACAATTTTGTTTTATGTTTGATAGAATCTCATCCTTCAGGGGATTTGCCTTTGTTTTGTTCACTGCCTGAGCACACCATAGGGTACATTTTTAATAGCTATTATTTGTTTTTGTTGTCAAAATTAAAGTATTTGTGTTATTGGAGGACTGTGGGTTTTTTTCCTTGAACAAATGTGATGACAGTTGCTTTTATCTTTTTTTGACTGTGCTCAATTTAAGAAATTACATTTTTTATAAAAGCCCAGAATATGTCAATCAAGGCACCATGTTAAAAAATATAAAGCTTCCTTCCGTCTCTTCCACAGCTTTGAGTTTTAATAAACTTTGTGAAAATGTGGAAAACATTTGAAAAACGTTTAGGAGCAATGAATAGCCCTATACAAATCGCACAGGTTGTCTCAGGTAAGCATTTTGCTAGGGTATTTTTTCTGCAACAACCACAGGTTATTATGTTGCTGTAGGTGCATGTAATGATGAGTTGTCGTGCCTTCAAGTGCTTCCAAATTCTCATTTACTGAGTCCAGATTCTCATCTATTAGACAGGCATTTGGAATTTAGGTATTTCAAAGGTTCATATTTCAAAGACAGTGGGAGGTAGTGGGCCAACTCGAACAAGAAACGGAAGCCTGTAGATTACTACTTCAACCACAGGTTATTATTCCACTCTAGGTACATTTAATAATGAGGTATCAAGCCTGACGGTGGTTCCAAATTCTCATCCACTGCTTCAAGATGAGAATCTGGGATTATCCAACACTTTGTCAAAAAATTCCAGATTCTAATCTGTTGGACAAGAATTTGGAAATTGGAATATTTGACAAAAGTGTTGAAGCATATAAAAATTGTGAAGAATTCACTTTTAAGAATGTTTTAGTCTATGTCTCTCTCTCTCTGACTCTCAATACATAAATACAGTATATTGAGAGACAGAGTTAACCTTCACAGGGGCGCTGCCTTGACGTGGCGTGGTGGCTTGAGTGTCTTGGACAGTCTGATGAGCATCAGGACCAGACTAAAGAGTCCAAAGCTCAGTTTAATTTGCATTTATTGCCTTCAAGGGGAGGACAGATGGAGAACAATTAATTTTTATCGAAGATCTAGGACAGATGGCCTTCAATGATTGCACCAATTTAAGCAATTTGTTTTTGTGTTTGAAAGAATCTCATTCTTCAGGGGATTTGACTTTGTTTTGTTCACTGGCACTCTACAGGGCACCATTTTCCTTATCGAAGATCTAGGACAGATGGCCTTCAATGATTGCACCGTTATCATCTAGGAAAGATGAAGAAAATAAAAATTGTTTATTATTTATCAAATATCTCTCTCTTTGGCATAGAGAGAGAGAGATGTCCAGAATAATACAGAGACCTCAAACCAGAGACCAAGGACCAAAAACAAACTTTAAACAAACACACAAGAAGGCTTAAAATCCACTCTCCTCGTCTTCGCATCTTTATCCTTTTTCATCTTCTTCGTGTGGGAGGAGTAATAGAAGTGAGTGGAAACTGCTGAGTGTGTTTCAACGCTTCTTTCTATCTTTACTCTTGTCTTTGTATTTGTATGCTTTGTATATTGTTAGTTGGGTTTGTCCTGAGTGTTTAGTGTCGTCTTTTGTTAGTTTTTGTGGTTTTTGTGTGGTTTTTGTCGACCAGGTGTAGACTGGTTGGCAGCCACTCGTCATGGCTTCTGGTGACTTCACGTCGCTGTCAAGGAGACACGGGATCAGGGTGAGTTTTCCTTGCAATGGGGGATATTATTGGGTGGATGAACAAGGCAGTTCTGTTTGTGGAGAAAGTGGAACAGGTTAAGTCAGTTTTTGAAATGGAGATAACTGAACTGGTTGTTTGAACAGGTCGTACCATTGTCACAGCTAGCGTGTGACAATGTAAGATCAGGCTGCCAAATATTCCCCCTTTTATCAGTGACAAATTCCTGATTAAAGGGGCATCCATCAATCCGTTTTCAACCGCTTATCTGGACCCGAGTCGCGGGGGCAACAGTCTCAGCAAGGATGCCCATACTTTCCTCTCCCCAGACACCACCTCCAGCTCCTCCAGGGGGATCCCGAGGTGTTCCCAGGCCAGCTGAGACAGTCTCTCCAGCGTGTCCTAGGTCTTCCCCAAGGTCTCCTCCCAGTAGGACATGCCAGGAACACTTCCCCAGGAAGGCGTCCAGGAGGCATCCGAAACAGATGCCCGAGCCACCTCACTCATTTCAGCCGCTTGTATCCGGAATCTTGTCTTTTGGTCATGACCCAAAGCTCATGACCATAGGTGAGAGGAGGAATGTACATTGACCGGTAAATCGAGAGCTCCGTCTTGCGACTCAAAACGACAGACCTATACAGCGACCGCATCACTGCGGAAGCTGTATCAATCTGTCTGTCATCTCACGTTCCATCCTTCCCTCACGCTTGAACAAGACCACAAGATACTTGAACTCCACTTGGGACGAAGACTCTCCACCAACCTGAAGAGGGCACACCACCCTTTTGTAGTCGAGAACCATGGCCTCAGATTGAGAGGTGCTGATCCTTATCCCACTCGCGTCACACTCAGCTACAAACCGTCCCAGTGCACGTTGAAGGTCCAGGTTTGATGAGGCCAACAATCCAATCCAATCCACTTTATTTATAAAGCACAATTTAAATAAAACACAAGGTTTCCAAGGTGCTGCACAGCAACTGGATAAAAAACAGAACAGACGCGCCATAAAACCATGAACATAATGCAGTTAAATAAAATATCAAATTAAAAATCCAATAAAACAATTTAAAATAAGTTAAAAGCGGAAATAAAATCAGATAAAAACAATTAAAATAATCTGAAGTAATACACAAAAACACTCTAAAAGGTGTCAAACGCCAGGGAAAAGAGGTGGGTTTTAAGAAGAGTTTTAAAATGAGCCAGTGAAGAAGCCTGCCTGATGTGCAGTGGGAGCCCATTCCAAAATTTGGGAGCTGAAATTGAACGCACGTTCCCCTCTGAGCTTCAGCCTGACTTTTTTGTGCTGTATAAGGAGCAGCTGGTCAGCTGACCTGAGAGTACGAGTGAAGTAGCTCAGAGGGATAAGTTGGGGCGAGGCCATTCATGGCTTTAAAAGCAAATAAAAGGATTTTAAAATGAAATGAAATGAAATTAAATTAAAATTTGTTCCAGTTAAAAGACGAGCAGCAGCATTCTGGACCAGTTGAAGGTGGGCAATAGAGGACCCACTAACCCCCAAATAAAGTCTGTTACAGTAATCCAGCCGAGTGGTTACAAAGGCGTGGATTACTGTCTCAAAGTCAGTCAGTCATCTTCAGATTACCACCGCTGTATCCGCCGCAGCAGGTCACGGGGAGCCGGAGCCTATTTCGGTGGCATAGGGCGTGAGGCGGGGGACACTCCGGGCACGACACCAGTGTAACGCAGAGCCACACACAAAGACATACAATCATGCACACACACACACTCATTCCTACGGGCAATTTGGGACCGGCCAATCAACCTAAAGCGCATGCTTT
Organism: Antennarius striatus; assembly: GCF_040054535.1. NCBI lineage: Eukaryota > Metazoa > Chordata > Actinopteri > Lophiiformes > Antennariidae > Antennarius > Antennarius striatus. The sequence goes on along the minus strand of NC_090799.1, from coordinate 7,491,691 downwards.
TGGAGGTGGGAGGAAGCCAGAGAACCTGGAGAGAACCCAGGCAGACACGGGGAGAGCATGCGAACTCCGCACAGAGCGAACCCGGGTCCGCCGTGTTGTGAGGCAGCAGCTCTAACCACTGCGCCACCGTGCCGCCCTGTCTCAAAGTCTTTTTTCCCTAAAATTGGCTTAATTTTTGCCAACTACCTCAACTGGAAAAAGCTAGATCTCACCACTGCTTTAATCTGGCTTTCAAATTTAAGTTCTTTATCCATTTTTATCCCCAAGTTGTTCGCGACTGTCTTGTTGTACCTTGCCAACCAATCAAGATAACGGGAGTGTCAGAAGTGCCACCAAAAATCATGACTTCAGTTTTTTTTAAATTAAAATTAAGAACATTCAGAGACATCCAGGCCTGAATGTCACCTAAACAATCAATCTTCTTCTTCTTTTCCTTTCGGCTTTTCCCTTCAGGGGTCGCCACAGCGAATCAATTTCCTCCATCTAGCCCTGTCCTTTGAATCCTCTTCTCTCACACCAACTGCCTTCATGTCTTCCCTCATTACATCCATAAACCTCCTCTTTGGTCTTCCTCTAGGCCTCCTGCCTAAACAATCAATGATCTGCTTTATACTGTAGTCAGACTTCTTAAGAGGCACATATATCTGAGTATCATCAGCGCAACAGTGAAAAGAGATACCATGTTTTTTTTAAATTGCACCAAGTGGGAGTAAGTACAGGAGAATAACAGAGGGCCAAGCACAGAGCCCTGAGGTACCCCACAAGAGAGAGGGGCAGTGGAGAACACACAATCATCAAAACTGACACAGAATGTTCGCTGGGATAAATATGATCTAAACCATCTGAGTGCTGTGCCAAGAATGCCCACCCGCTTCTCCAAGCGAGCAATCAGGATATCATGATCCACTGTGTCAAATACTGCGGTTAGGTCAAGGAGAACAAGTACAACGCAATGACCTGAGTCGGTCGCTAAAAATATATCATTAACAACCTTTAAAAGTGCCAATTCAGTGCTGTGCAAAGGCTTAAAACCAGATTGGAAAATCTCTAAGATATTATGATCATTTAAAAAGTCCATTAGCTGGGAGTACACGATCTTTTCTAAGATTTTCGAAATAAAAGGCAGTTTAGAAATGGCTCTAAAGTTTGTCATTAACGTGGGATCCAGCCCAGATTTTTTAAGCAAAGGTTGAACCACAGCATATCTAAAATTGGCAGGGACCACTCCAGAAGACAAACTTCTATTGATAACGGCAAGAAAAGATGGACCAACAACCTGGAAAACTTAAAAGTCAAGGAGGAACAGCATCCTCAGGAGAACCAGAGGGCTTCAAATGAGTGACAATTTCCTGTGCATAAGCCAGGGTCACAGCTTCAAAAGTATTGAACACTGTAGTGCAGGAGACTGGGACTGAGGGTCAGTGGATGGAGGTGAAACAAGTGCTCTTGCAGAAGACACTTTACTAATGAAGAAGCTAAGAAACGTTTCACACAGAGCAGGACAGGTGTCGGTTCCAACAGTCGATGGTGGCTTAAAAGCAGAGTTAATAACTTTAAACAACACGCGAGGTGTGTGTGAGTTCAAAACAAGGTCAGAGAAATATTGTCTTTTGGCGTACTTCACAGATTTTTGGTAACTACGCCAACCATCCCTCAATATTTGAAACAACACTTGTAGTTTGTCCTTTTTCCATTTCGCTCTGCGCTTCTACACTCCTGTCTGGCAGCACGGGTTGTTTCGTTCAGCCAGGGCTCCGGTACAGTTTCATGTCGTTTGGTCTTAAGTGGAGCTGCAACATCAATGGCAGTCTGACAGATCTCGAGAAACCAGGAGTTAAGAGCCTCTGTATCCTCATCCACTGATTCCGGAATTGCACACCTCTGTTCAAAAGCCTCCGAGAAGAGAGCAGCAGTGGAGGGGTTAATAACCCGACATCCGCGAGCAGACGAGCGAGATTTAACCGTGTGAAAGTGAACAGGAGCCTCGAACAGTACAGGTCTGTGATCTGAGAAAAACGCCTCACAGATCTCCAGGTTAAAAACAGGCAAACCATAAGATAAAACCAGATCCAGCGTGTGACCACGTTCATATGTAGGATCCAGAACAGACTGAACAAGATTAAAAGAGTCAATAATATTTAAAAAGTCCTGCGCCAGAGGGTTTCCAGGGCAGCACACATGAATGTTAAAATCCCCAACAACCAGGACGCGGTCAAATTTTGGCATATCAGCCAGAAAAGAAGAGAAGTCTGTTAAAAAGTTGCTGTTAGGCTTTGTAGGCCGATAGACTCAGCACACAGCACCGTGTGAGGATGATCCACCTCAAACGAGCTCAGCTCAAAGCTGGTGGGGGAGGATGACGGCGATATCTGTCTACACTTAAAGTCACTTTTAAAAACAGTTACAAGTCCTCCTCCTCAGCCAGTTGTCCGGGGACAGTTAAAATAAGAACACTTGTCCGGTAAAAGTTCAGTAAAAACAGAGGTCTCACCGACACCCAGCCACATCTCAGAGATGAAGAGAAAATCCAGTTTCCGCGACGTGAAGAAATCTTTAAGAATAAACGACTTACTTCCGAGTGATCTGGCGTTAACCAGGCCGAACCTAGCAGGAGCCGGTGGGTCGGGTCCAGCAGTAGACGAGGACTCCCGACAGAGCGGCCGCAGGTTCCCCAGATTCACTCTGCGCCAGCGAAGATGAGGAGAGCAGGGTCCACGGTGACCGAACACCACACCTGAGTCTGCCACCGGTACCAGGCAGGGAGCAACTGGGTCCTGGAGACGTCAAGAGATACACAGACGAGGTCCATATACGTGTTCGGCTCGATAGGGGCTCACCCTCAGCCTCTTGACTTGACAACTACAGAGTCTTCAGGACAACATTGTCTGCAAAAAGCAGAGATGAAATCCTTTGGTCCCCAAACCGGACTCAGTCCTGGACCTGGACTCACCACTGTCTCTAATCCATCATGGCTGGACTCATCACTGTCCCTAATCCAACATGGCTGTTCTCACCACTGTCTCTAATCCATCCATCATAGCTGTCCTCACCGCTGTCTAATCCATTATGGCTGTCCTCACCACTGTCTCTAATCCATCCATCATGGCTGTCCTCGCCACTGTCCACTGTTAGGGGAGGCAGGTGAGGCACGGCCTCACCTGCCATCATGAAAGAAAAAAAATGAAAAATGGAAGAAATAAATTAAATAATTATATTTATCCAGTGATGTGTATTATAAATAATTTTTCGTTTAACATCACCAATTTAGGTTATTTTAACTCAAAATCATTTGAATTTTCACAATTACCACAAATATTGAGCAGAGACCTGCGGTTAGGCACCAGCAAGTCGAGCCTCATCGTGGATTGCACAATGGCTCGACTAGCTGTGCTGGCATGCTCTAGTGAACCCGTAATGCTATCTTTCCATATGTCCTTATTAAAATGTTCAAACACGTGCTCTATGAACTTAATTCCCATAATTTAGTTAATCTATATAATGTACAACGGGTTTTTTGTCAACAACTGCATGTGTGTAATGTCTTTCATGAGTTGAGCGGTCCTGAAACCGCTCCCAGTTCACCCGCACTACTTGTTTGGGCTTACCAGGTCTATGTAAAGGATTCCTCTGCCAACGGACCCAACTCACCACCAGGTGGTGATCAGTTGACAGCTCTGCCCCTCTCTTCACCCGCATGTCCAAAACGCACGGTCGGAGGTCAGATGATTCGATCACAAGATCGATCATTGACCTCCGACCCAGGGTGCTCTGGTACCAGGTACACTTATGAGCATCCTTGTGTTCGTGTAGTTATGAAAGATCCGTGACTAGGACAGAAGTCCAACAACATAACACAGCTTGGTGTTATGTTGTTGGACTTCTGTGCTAGTCGCGGATTGAGCCAGTTTATTTTATCATCAATTATTACCCCAAGAAATTTGTTTTCATATACTCTTTCTTTCAACCCCATTTACTTGTATCGGTGCTTGTGTGTTCTTATTACAATTTCTGAATAACGTGAATTTGGTTTTACTTTAATGATAATTTCTTATCAAACCACAACTTCAGTTTGTAAATTTCAGTCCTAATCTTTTCAAACAGCTTAGTTAAATCCCCCCAGAATAAAAAATGTTGGTGTCATCTGCAAACAATACCAATTTTAATTTTTTAGAAACTTTGCATATGTCATTTGTGTACAGTATAAAACAATTACGGACCTAACACTGACCCCTGGTGGATGCCACAAGCAATGATGATGTATATTTCACCAACTTCACAAATTGTTTTCTGTTACTTAAATAACGAATCACCCAATGTAATGCTAACCCCCTGATCCCATATCGATTCCAATTTATAAATTGTCTTAACTATTGCTTGATGTCACAGGAATTTTCGGAGACTTCTGCTGTTGAAATAGATGACAGTAATCCCTCGTTACTCGCCGTTAATGGACCACCCATGAAAAACAAAATTCTGCAATAGGTGGTTTAATATCAGTATTAGGAGGGTTTTTAAACGTTTAAATTATACTTGAATAATAAAATAAATATTTGGTCGGATTTTCCCCTTTGGCTGGTGGTCCTTCAAACGCATTACCCATGGGTAACGAGGGAATGCCGTGCTACCCATCAGCGGGGAGCTGTATGTGAAACTTACAGACATGTGTGTTGAGTAAAGAGTCCTTACATTTCTCCACAGATAACTAACAATGGAACACACTGGACAAGGAGAAGGAAACAATCCAGCGGAAAACGTGCAGGATAGGAGGCCAGCAGGAGATGGGCCACGCTAAATTTTATTGAAATTAATGCACTGACTGAGCAATTTTCTTTGATTCACTTCAACAGCCAGAGCCTCTATAAAAATATAGATAAAATGAAGGATTACCTAAATAATTTTGAATTTAAATTCAGTGTTGTAGCCGTATCAGAGACTTGGCTTTGCCAAAGTAAAGATTTGAATGATAGCTTAGAAGATTATAAATTATTTAAGCAAAATAGGAAAATCAAAATTGGGGGAGGAGTTGCTCTGTTTCTGAAACAGGGTATACAGTGTGAAGTCATGGAAACAATAACTTTTTTGGTTGATAACATAATGGAATGTGGAGCAGTTGAAATAAGAGATGAAAAAGTAAAGAAATTTATATTGATTAGTTGTACTTATAGGACTCCTGGATCATGCATTGATGAATTCAACAAAAAGATCTTCGAGTTGTATTCTAAAATAAAAAACAGAAATCTGCTGGTATGTGGGGATTTTAATATTGATTTGCTTAAATCTTCTGAACATGTAAAAGCAACAGAGTTTGATATATTAAGTATGGGGATGTACCCTTTAATATCTAAACCAAGTAGAATAACTAGCAGCACTTTGATTGATAATATCTTTGGTAATCTAACTGACCCAAAATTTAAGAGTGGATTCTTGCTGACAGATATAAGTGATCATTTGCCAGTTTTTGTCATATTTGAATTTAATTTAAAGATAAAGAAAGGAAAAGGTTTATAAGTTACAGAGAATAAGACATCCAGACTCTTTTGGACGGCCATCCACCTTGACTGGTTGGGTGGAAAAGAAATCAAAGGAAGATAAGAACAGAATCAGAGAGAGATAGACAGATAGGCCAGATAGAGACAGTGTCAATATGGTTAAGGTTGCTAAAGTCAAGGCACAATTACAGCTGCGTGGATGACTGTATGGTGGCACGAAGGAAGAAAGGAAGCAGGACCCCAGCCGATGGTTAGGTGAGGGGTGGTACAGGTGGGATGGGAAGAGCAAGTCCATAGCAGATGGGTGGATGAGGGGTAAACCTGAGAAAAACCTGTGAGGACATAGAGCACAGAGACTCCAGGGAAGAAGTTGAATTAGTAGGGTGTGATTGGAGACTTGGAGAGTGAAATTGGAGAGGAGGAGGAGTAACAGAGAAGGGGGAGGAGAGAGGAACTCAGTGAGTCTGGGTGTTGAGTCTCCAGCAGTGTAGGTCTATAAGAAAAAAAAGTAGTAACCTAAGTTGCCTTAATTGTAAAATTTGTGAAAAAGAAAAGTTTTAAGTCTAGTCTTAAATAGTAAGAGGGTGTCTACCTCCCGAACTGAGGTAGGGAGGTGGTTCCACAATAGAGGGGCTTGATAGCAAAACGCTCTAGCTCCCGTCCTACTTTTGTAAATTCTAGGAACCACCAGTAGGCCAGTATGTTGAGAGCGTAATGCTCTAGATGGATTATAAGGAACTAAAAGTTCCTTCAGATAGGTCTGTGCCTGGCCCCGAAGGGCTTTGTAAGTGAGGAGGAGTATTTTAAAATCTATCCTAACTTTCACAGGAAGCCAGTGCAGAGAGCCAACACAGGAGAAATATGGTCCCTGGCACTGGTCAATTTATCATTATTATTGTCCAATTAAGAAAATTAAGAAGAAAAAGTGAAACACAAAAGCAGACAGAATAAATGGTTGACAAGTGGACTGGAAAAATCATGCAGGAAGAAAAAAAATGCTATATAAAAAATGCATTCATTTTCCAACAGCAAAAAATGAAAAAGTACTAACTATATAGAAACAAACTGGAATTAATTATAAGAGAACAGAGACAGAATTGCCAATTGCCAATCAATTTAATTATTTTTTTTGTTAATGTAGGCCCAAGTCTAGCAAGGCAAATACCACAATCACAGGTTGCAAATGAAAATCTTGGCATTGACAAGAATCCAAATTCCATGTATCATGGGTGCCAGTGTGGGAGAGTGATGCGTTGGGGTTGTAAGAAAATGTAAGAGCAAGAAATCTACACACAGTAATAATATAGATATGTCAATGATTGAAGAGGTGATCCACTCTGTAGTTAAGCCTCTTGTCTACATTTGTAACAGTTCTTTTAAAAATGGAATATTTCCTGGTAAAATGAAGCTGGCGTAAGTCCTTCTAATCTATAAAGAGGGGGACAAACAACAAGTAAACAACTTTAGGTCAGTTTCTTTACTAGGTCAATTTAAAAAAATATTTTTAAAAAAGTTCATCAATCAACTAGAACGTTTTTTGGAAAAATATAACATTTTGTATGATCAACAGTATGGATTCCGCAACAATAGATCAACATCCCTTTCAGTAATGGATTTTATTGAGAATGTTTCAAAGAACATAGAGAACCAAGAAAACAAAATTGGATTTTTTATTTATTTATGTAAAGCGTTTGATACTTCTTCTTTTCCTTTCGGCTTTTCCCTTCAGGGGTCGCCACAGCAAATCAATTTCCTCCATCTAGCCCTGTCCTTTGAATCCTCTTCTCTCACACCAACTATCTTCATGTCTTCCCTCATTACATCCATAAACCTCCTCTTTGGTCTTCCTCTAGGCCTCCTGCCTGGCGGTTCAAAACTCAGCATCCTTCTACCAATATATTCACTATCTCTCCTCTGGACATGTCCAAACCATCTCAGTCTGGCCTCTCTGACTTTATCTCCAAAACCTCTAACATGTGCTGTCCCTCTGATGTACTCATTCCTGATCCTATCCTTCCTGGTCACTCCCAGAGAGAACCTCAGCATCTTCATCTCTGCTACCTCCAGCTCTTTCTCCTGTCTTTTCTTCAGTGACACTGTCTCTAGACCAAACAACATCGCTGGTCTCACCACAGTTTTGTACACCTTTCCTTTCATTTTAGCTGATACTCTTCTATCACACCTCACACCTGACACTTTCCTCCACCCGTTCCATCCTGCCTGGACACGCTTCTTCACCTCTTTTCCACACTCTCCATTGCTCTGGACTGTTGACCCTAAGTACTTAAAATCCTCCACCTTCTTGATCTCTTCTCCCTGTAGCCTCACTCTTCCACTTGGGTCATTCACAAACATGTACTCTGTCTTACTGCGGCTAACCTTCATTCCTCTCCTTTCCAGGACAAACCTCCACCTCTCTAGCTTCTCCTCCACCTGTTCCCTGCTCTCACTGCAGATCACAATGTCATCTGCAAACATCATAGTCCATGGAGATTCCTGTCTAACCTCGTCTGTCAGCCTGTCCATCACCATAGCGAACAAGAAGGGGCTCAGAGCTGATCCCTGATGTAGTCCCACCTCCACCTTGAACTCCTCTGTCACACCTACAGCACACCTCACCACTGTCTTACAGCCCTCATACATGTCCTGCACTGCTCTAACATACTTCTCTGCCACTCCAGACTTCCTCATACAATACCACAGTTCCTCTCTGGGCACCCTGTCATAAGCTTTCTCTAGATCTACAAAAACACAATGCAGCTCCCTCTGGCCTTCTCTGTACTTCTCTATCAACATCCTCAGAGCAAATACTGCATCTGTGGTACTCTTTTTTGGCATGAAACCATACTGCTGCTCACAAATGCTCACTTCTGCCCTTAGTCTAGCTTCCACTACTCTCTCCCATAACTTCATTGTATGGCTCATCAGCTTTATTCCTCTGTAGTTGCCACAACTCTGCACATCTCCCTTGTTCTTAAAAATGGGCACCAGCACACTACTCCTCCATTCCTCAGGCATCTTCTCACTATCTAAGATCCTGTTGAACAACCCAGTCAGAAACTCTACTGCCACCTCTCCTAGACACTTCCATACCTCTACAGGTATATCATCAGGACCAACTGCCTTTCCACTCTCCATCCTCTTCAATGCCCTCCTCACTTCATCCTGACTAATCTTTGCTACATCCTGGTCCACAACAGTCACCTCTTCTAGTCTTTGTTCTCTCTCATTTTCCACGTTCATCAACTCTTCAAAGTACTCTTTCCATCTTCCCATCACACTACTGGCACCTGTCAATAGACTTCCATCCCTATCCTTAATCATCCTAACCTGCTGCGTGTCCTTCCCATCTCTGTCTCTCTGTCTTGCCAACCTGTATAGATCAGTCTCTCCCTCCTTACTGTCCAACCTAGCATACAAGTCATCATAAGCTTCTTGTTTGGCCTTTGCTACCTCTACCTTCACCTTACGCTGCATCTCCCTGTACTCCTGTCTACTCTCCTCAGTCCTCTCAGCGTCCCACTTCTTCTTAGCTAACCTCTTTCTCTGTATGCACTCCTGTACCTCCTCATTCCACCACCAAGTCTCCTTATCTAGTTTCCTTCCAGATGACACACCAAGTACTCTCCTACCTGTCTCCCTGATCACATTAGCTGTAGTTTTCCAGTCATCTGGAAGCACCTCCTGACCACCCAGAGCCTGTCTTAACTCCTTCCTAAAAGTCATGCAACATTCTTCCTTTTTCAGCTTCCACCATTTCGTCTTCTGCTCTGCCTTTGCCCTCTTGATCTTCCTCACCACCAGAGTCATCCTACACACCACCATCCTATGCTGTTTGGCTACACTCTCACCTACCACTACTTTACAGTCACTGATCTCCTTCAGGCTACACCGTCTACACAAGATGTAGTCTACCTGTGTGCTCCTACCGCCACTCTTATAGGTCACTCTATGTTCCTGCCTCTTCTGGAAGAAAGTATTCACTACAGCCATTTCCATCCTTTTTGCAAAGTCAACTATCATCTGTCCTTCTGCGTTCCTCTCCTGGATACCAAACCTGCCCATCACATCCTCATCCCCTCTGTTTCCTGCACCAACATGTCCATTGAAGTCTGCTCCAATGACAACTCTCTCACTTCTAGGCATGCTCTGCATCACTTCATCAAAGTCCGACCAGAATTTCTCCTTCTCCTCCAGCTCACATCCTACCTGTGGAGCATACCCACTAACAACATTGAACATCACACCTTCGATTTCTAGATTCAGACTCATCACTCTATCCGACACTCTTTTTACCTCCAGGACATTCCTAACAAACTCCTCCTTCAAGATAACTCCTACTCCATTTCTCTTCCCATCTATACCATGATAGAACAACTGCTCCTAAACTTCTAGCCTTGCTACCTTTCCACCTGGTCTCCTGTACACACAGTCTGTCTACCTTCCTTCTCTGCATCATGTCAACCAACTCTCTACCTTTTCCTGTCATAGTTCCAACATTCAACGTCCCTACTCTTAGTCCTATACTCTTGGTGTTCCTCTTCTCTTTCTTCGAGCGAACGCACTTTCCTCCTCTCCTTCTTCGACCAACAGTAATCCAATTTCCACCGGCGCCCTGTAGGTCAACAGCGCCGATGGCGGTCGTTGTTAACCCGGGCCTCGACCGATCCGGTATGGAAGTCATAGGTTTGATTCGCATCTTTGATTTGGCAAAAGTTTTACGCCGGATGCCCTTCCTGACGCAACCCTCTGTATTTATCCGGGCTTGGGACCGGCACAATAAGACACTGGCTTGTGTCCTCTTGCGGCTACATACTATTGACCATGATTTACTTTTACAGAAATGCGACTCCTGTGGGATAAGAGGAGTTGTAAATTGTTGGCTGAAAAGTTATTTAAAAAACAGACATCAATTTGTGGAAATCAACGGAATAGCATCACAACAGAAAAAAAAAATCACCTGTGGAATACCCCAAGGCTCTGTCTTGGGGCCTAAATTATTCATTCAGCATCAAAATGACATATGTAAAGTTTCTGAAATTTTAAAACTGGTAATTTTTGCAGATGATACTAACATGTATTGCTCATGACCAGACATTTCTCAGTTAATTCCCCAGGTAGAGTCAGAGCTGATAAAAATTTTAAAAAATGGTTTGATTTAAATAAGTTATCTTTAAATCAGAAAAACACCAAATTCATGATTTTTGAATACAAGAAGTCAAGCGCAGAGGTCAAATTGATTTGGAATGGGATTGAAATTGAAAGGGTTTATGAAACAAGGTTTCTGGGAGTGATCATAGGTCATCAGATCTGCTGGAAGCAACATATACAGTATATCAGGAATAAATTATCAAAGACACTTGTTATATTGTATAAAACTAAATACATATTGAATAAGAAATTTCTGCACATATTGTATCCGTCACTTGTGCTTCCATATCTTTCCCAATGCTGTGAAATCTGGGGAAACGCATATAAAACATATATAGATCCTCTGATTAAAATGCAATAAAGGGCAATAAGACTAATTAATAAGGTAGGGTTCCATGATCATACTAATGAACTTTTCATAAAATCAAATGTATTGAAATTTGTAGATATTACAAACTTAAATATACTAAAAATTGTATTTCGAATTGTAATTAACAACATTCCTTTAACCATTCAAACCTTTTACAAACTAAGAAAGCGCACATATAACCTCCGAGGTCTATTACGATTTGAGTCTATTAAAGCAAGAACAAATGTCGGGCAAAGATGTGTGTCTTTACTAGGAGTGAAACTCTGGAATAATTTGGAAGATGAAATTAAGTTGATAAAAATTCTGTCTAAATTCAAGAAAAAAATTAAATATGGCTTAACTGATGGTTATAAATGCTTCTAAATATGATGAGGTGAAGTCAAGTCAATGGATAGTGGTGAATAATTTATGTGAATTTTGTTAAAAACCAAAAGAATGTTGAATTTGTTGTTGTGACTAGGTTGTGTTAATCAGGGTGGGCTTATATAAGCAATTTGCTGCAGCCCAGTCATTTTTTGGTTACTATTGATACAACTGAAATATGTTTTTTAAATGTGAAATATGAACAACCAAAACTCATTTATTCATTTAAGCCATGCATGTCTAGTCTATCAATAACAACAGCAGAAGTCACACTGTTTTCCAAGTAGGTAATTTCATGTAAGTTCATGCACTATCTCAGTTTTGTTCTTTGAAAAAGGTGATTTTAATGCACAATTCATTAAATGCACCAGTAAAACATATAATTATGTCTTAAATTTGAAAAAAAATATAATTTTATTTTTTTTTACTAAAGAAGGGTTTTGTGAATGAGCATATGAAACCGGCAGGGTTCGGTACCTCCAACCACTGAGCTAGACTAAAGGCGGAAGTGAGAATTTGTGAGCAGCAGTATGGTTTCATGCCAAAAAAGAGTACTACAGATGCAGGAGTACAGGGAGATGCAGCGTAAGGTGAAGGTAGAGGTAGCAAAGGCCAAACAAGAAGCTTATGATGACTTGTATGCTAGGTTGGACAGTAAGGAGGGAGAGACTGATCTATACAGGTTGGCAAGACAGAGAGACAGAGATGGGAAGGACACGCAGCAGGTTAGGATGATTAAGGATAGGGATGGAAGTCTATTGACAGGTGCCAGTAGTGTGATGGGAAGATGGAAAGAGTACTTTGAAGAGTTGATGAACGTGGAAAATGAGAGAGAACAAAGACTAGAAGAGGTGACTGTTGTGGACCAGGATGTAGCAAAGATTAGTCAGGATGAAGTGAGGAGGGCATTGAAGAGGATGGAGAGTGGAAAGGCAGTTGGTCCTGATGATATACCTGTAGAGGTATGGAAGTGTCTAGGAGAGGTGGCAGTAGAGTTTCTGACTGGGTTGTTCAACAGGATCTTAGATAGTGAGAAGATGCCTGAGGAATGGAGGAGTAGTGTGCTGGTGCCCATTTTTAAGAACAAGGGAGATGTGCAGAGTTGTGGCAACTACAGAGGAATAAAGCTGATGAGCCATACAATGAAGTTATGGGAGAGAGTAGTGGAAGCTAGACTAAGGGCAGAAGTGAGCATTTGTGAGCAGCAGTATGGTTTCATGCCAAAAAAGAGTACCACAGATGCAGTATTTGCTCTGAGGATGTTGATAGAGAAGTACAGAGAAGGCCAGAGGGAGCTGCATTGTGTTTTTGTAGACCTTGAGAAAGCTTATGACAGGGTGCCCAGAGAGGAACTGTGGTATTGTATGAGGAAGTCTGGAGTGGCAGAGAAGTATGTTTGAGCGGTGCAGGACATGTATGAGGGCTGTAAGACAGTGGTGAGGTGTGCTGTAGGTGTGACAGAGGAGTTCAAGGTGGAGGTGGGACTGCATCAGGGATCAGCTCTGAGCCCCATCTTGTTCGCTATGGTGATGGACAGGCTGACAGATGAGGTTAGACAGGAATCTCCATGGACTATGATGTTTGCAGAGAACATTGTGATCTGCAGTGAGAGCAGGGAACAGGTGGAGGAGAAGCTAGAGAGGTGGAGGTTTGTCCTGGAAAGGAGAGGAATGAAGGTTAGCCGCAGTAAGACAGAGTACATGTGTGTGAATGAGAGGGACCCAAGTGGAAGAGTGCGGTTACAGGGAGAAGAGATCAAGAAGGTGGAGGATTTTAAGTACTTAGGGACAACAGTCCAGAGCAATGGAGGATGGTACCAGTGGAGAAAAGTGTCAGGTGTGATGTGTGATAGAAGAGTTTCAGCTAAAATGAAAGGAAAGGTGTACAAAACTGTGGTGAGACCAGCGATGTTGTTTGGTCTAGAGACAGTGTCACTGAAGAAAAGACAGGAGACAGAGCTGGAGGTAGCAGAGATGAAGATGCTGAGGTTCTCTCTGGGAGTGACCAGGAAGGGTAGGATCAGGAATGAGTACATGTTAGAGGTTTTGGAGATAAAGTCAGAGAGGCCAGACTGAGATGGTTTGGACATGTCCAGAGGAGAGATAGTGAATATATTGGTAGAAGGATTCTGAGTTTTGAACTGCCAGGCAGGAGGCCTAGAGGAAGACCAAAGAGGAGGTTTATGGATGTAGTGAAAGAGCACGTGAAGGTAGTTGGTGTGAGAGAAGAGGATGCAGAAGACAGGGTTAGATGGAGGCAACTGATTCGCTGTGGCGACCCCTGAAGGGAAAAGCCAAAAAGAGAAGAAGATATTGTGAGATAAATGTCAGGATTCCGAGATGTCATCACAGCAGCACCACCTGCTTCATTCTCACGTCTGGATCGGGAACGTCTCATCATTGATGATGTGCTGTTACTGTACGTCAGGTGCTGGGAAGAAGCGAACACTTGTAACATCTGTGAATTAAAAATGACATGAGTGTAGTTTATTATTTTCTACTGTTGTGAGCAACAGAGCCTCAAAATAATTTTCTCAGAATTTAAAATCTACTTTTTTCGGTGACACCAGTTCTAAATGTTCCCAGACTTGGGATCTGTTTCTGGTTGGACCCAAGTAATTATGACGCAAGCTGCCAGCAATCGGAATGCTAATGTGATCTAAGGGATATTGGCATGATTGACATCCATTTTAACACATCTGGGACCCGCCGGTGTTTTGGATCACCCATTGATCTGGACCACTAAACTATTTGACCTGGTGAATGGAGTGCCACTGTGTCACCTGGTAAATGAGGCGCTTAGTGTTTCGGCACACTTGTGTGCTAAACGTAATCAATCATGTTGTTTTTCCATGTTTGAAGCAGGCTCCGGAGCAGTGTTTCACACCGAGTCTGGGGCGTGTATCGGAGCGCCGGAACAAAGCGGACATCACTACCATCAGCCAGCTCCAGTGATGTCCGAGTGGCGCCCAATGGGGCTTTGAACCGTTTGGGCGTTTCATTACACAATGCCCAATGCATTGAGAATATGAGTGCTCTCTTTGGCAGGGCGCCTTTACTGCAGCCACACAAGAATCGTTGAGCCCAGAAAACCCACTTTGACCTTTCCTGTATTGCATATATTTTCTGCACAAAACTCAATATAATTTAATGTGTTAATCTTTGCTTGCTATATCGTGTTGTTACTGAATATCAGGTGCTGGGAAAAAAACCCACTTCACCTGAAATTTAAAAATGACGTGTGGTTTATTCTTTTCTGTGTGAGCAACAGAGCTTGAAAATAAGTTATTTTAGAAATTAAAAGCTACTTTGTTCGGCGGCACTAGTTCTAAATGTTCACAGACTTGAGATCTCTTTCTGGTTGGTTCCATTGCAAAGAGAATAGAAAGCAAACAGTCAGCAATCCGAATACTAATCTATTCAATCACTAGTCCGTGTCATAAACAATGACAGTTTTTATGTCACTGTTTATAAAGACAATTTTTGCTTTAATGCATTCTTCTTTTGACTGAAACCGACAGACAGCATTGGAAACAATATCCATTTATTTAGATATTCATGAAATATTCTGACATAGTGTAGATTCATATAACTTTGCACAAAGACAACATCATTTGACACAGACACACATTAAATGGAACCTTGGCAGTTCAACGGCCCGTTGGCTAAAAATACAAGTCGTAACGTCGAGACCTACATGAGCTGTGGATGGGGGGGGTTAATGTGTTTGTATGAGAGACTCCCCTTCTCTTCTCACAATACATGTGTTAGCAGTCAAAAGAAACCAAAGAGACAGTCGTTAACACTCACAGTGCCCTGGGGTGAATTATGGCACATATTGATCCTGGATTACATTATTAAACACCAAAGTTATCAGAAACCCCAACTTGGACTGAAACAGAATTTAAAATGGATGCATGGGTTTAGAACTGCTTTACATGTAAAAAATGTGTTCACCCCTAATATAAATGGCCTTCTGAATCCAGATCACCTATTTCTCACACTTACGCACTGATGTAATTTCTGTCAAAGTTGACACGTTGGACGCACGAGGTTTCAATAAACTTAGACTATTTCTCTGTTAAAGCGTGTGATGAGCAGTGATGCAACGGCCACGTATTGCATCGCTTCATTAAAGTCGCAATAAGAGGAATCTACGAGCATCAGACGAGACGCGATTGACACCACTGACACACAGGTTAAAGATAGTCTTTGGCCACAAGTCAAATATTCCACTAAGACGACACAAATGGTAGAACTAATGAGATGCATGTCCAAAGCTGTGGAAACACAACAGAACATAAATGTGCAGTTTTATTTAAATACATCAAGACAGCAATGTACAGTGCCTTGCGAAAGTACTGCCCCCCCTCCAAGAATTTTTTTGACATTTTGCCACATTTCAGGCTTCAAACTTAAAGATAACAAACTGAAAATATTTTTCAAGAATCAACAACATGTGAGACACAATCATGAAGTGGAACCAAATTTATTCAACATTTTATATTGTGTTTAGAAATAGAAAAGTACGATATACAGAAGTATTGGCCCCCTGTTCTCTCAGCTCAGCTAACCGACCCCAGAAGTTACCTGATGACTTCTGAATGATCCAATATCGACCTAAATAACAACAATGGCAAACAGAATGCACCAATGTGTCATTTGGTCTCACATTTGCACATCCTACTTTTCAGGTTTTTAATTCTAAACACAATATACAGTAAAATGTTGAATAAATTTGGTTCCACTTCACGATGCAATACTTTCGCAAGGCACTGTAGCTTTAGGAATCAAGTTCCATATGCAACTGCAATAAATCTCAGCAGTCATCCCACCAGACAATGCTACTTACTGCTAAAGCGAAGCTAGTTAGCATTAGAAAGAATTTGGCTGTGGGCATAACTAAACTTTGAAAGTTTTTCAACAATAATTGATTAAATTCAAGATCTTTTCTAGAAAGTAAATTTAACACTGAAAAATGATGTGCTAAAAATATAAAACTTAATTTCTTGCGACTGTTTCAAGTGATCACATAATTATATTCATATTAAAATAATTTCATATAATTTCATTTATTATATATTTGCTGTTTATTAATTTAATAAAATGGCACCCATTGGTTTCAAATGGCTCTTCATAGACCGTTTATACTTCATATAGAGCTCTGTGATAGACATGCTTTACATTTGAATGTAGCTTTAATGAGTTAAGTATCAATGCTTTAAACGTTAATTTGATTTGAGGTTGAACTCATGTTGAACAGAGTACGTACATTTCTGTTCTTACATATATTCATCTCTTAGGGTGTGTATTCATAAAAGCAGCAAATGATTCCCATGTTGAGATTCAACACTGAAATGATACAGAAGAAAGGAAAAGAGGAAATGAAGAAACACTTAAAGAGAACAGTTTGCTTTGGAGTATAAAACAAAACACAACGTACAATTCTCCTGTCTCTACATTCCCATCATTCATAGCATACCTTTTAGATCCTCCAACGCACGCTTTACATTTAAATAGCTAGCAATGTGTCCGGTACAGTTGGACGTGGGCTACAGGGAACACAACGGCGTCACACGTGGGACTCATCCAGGTCCAGGTCAACGGGTGACAGGGGGAGGGGTGAGCGGCGGGGAGAGGGCGGAGCTAGCAGTGGCGTGAGTAGGGGGTTCTCCGTGCCGTCGTCCTCACTGAGCTGCAGCAGAGTGTCGCTGCGTGGCAGCAGCGCCGTTGTGTCCTCATCACCAGGACTTTCTCTGATCCTGGTTGGACCCGGCGGAGGCAGGAGGGGTGCAGGCGGCAGCGGGGGAGGTGGCGGGGGGCCTGGGGCCGGGGCTGTGCCCAGCACAGGGAGTGGTGGTGGGAGAGGGGAAGAGGTACGGGAAAGGAGTAGAGGTGAGCAGGTGCAGGACGGGGGTGTTGGGGTGGAGGGGCGGGACATGGAGGCGTGGGGGGAGAGGCTGCTACGGAGTCCCCACTGCTCCCTCTTCTCCTTGCTGCTTATGGCTGGACGGGCCTGGGTGAGAATACACTTCCTATAGATTCTCTTAAAATCATCAATACCAACATCCATAAAAGGACAGTTTACAGAAAAAGTAGGGACCCCCCCCCCCCCGACCTGGTCCAGTCCCGTCACTGGTCATCCTACCTGTGTGTTAGCAGGGCTGTGTAGGTCTGCAGTAACTGTAGACGATGAGGCAGAGGGCACATCGAGCGTTGGGGACGTAGACAAGACAGGACTGGACCTCCTGCCGTCAGCTGCTGGATCAGTAGCGCCGGCAGTAAAGGTGACTGACCTCTTTTGGTCTCCATGCGCTGTGGGTATACATGCATGCACAGATGGTCAGAACATTGACAGCAACACGCTAACACATCAGCACCACCAAAGAATGGAGGCAAGGATGGAATGGGGTAGGCAGGACTGGAAAGGGATGCAAGACAGACATGCAGAGCACCCTATTGGACAAGGTTGCAACTAAAGGGGTAGGCCGTTGCAGGGTGGAGAGGAAGCATTAAGGGTTGTGTCTCACCTTCACAGTCCAATAAAGTTTCTTTATTTTGAAACAAAAGGCATGAGACAGAACAGAGTGAGAAGAGTCAGTTTGGTGAAGGTGGTAAAACAAACAGCACTGGAACAAAGAGGTTATGAATGGGAAGGAAGTGTCACCTCAAGTCAGCACACAAACATGACTTTCTTTTTATAATGGGGTGATTTTATTATCTCAGTCTCGATCTGGGTTAGTTGTGTGCTTGATGTGAAATGGAGGCTAAGTTTTCCTCTATTCTTTTACATTTTTTATTTCAAGGCAAATGTGCTTCCATTGCCACTTTGCAACAAACATTCACTTCCAATCAGTCATTCACATTAACATACATACACAAACATGTGTGCCATTACCCATTGGTTTGTTCTTGGGCTGGATACTCCTTCGGGTCGTTGAAAGCCTTGCACCTGATCGACCACGAGGTTCATTCTTTGGGATGGACAGCAGGGGGCGACGCAACTACGTGAAAAGCAAATTTGAGAGTAAGGAGTTTTGTCTTTTTTTGGTATGTGTAAATATGAGTCTTGATGCGTTCAACTAAAAAGGGTTAGGAAAGAAAAAGTTGATGCTACTTGTCTGAGGCCTCGCTTTCTGCCAAGTGGGGGCTGGATGAGAAGGTTCTGCTGGCCTGGTTCACTCTGCACACTTGCCACCCTGGTGCAACCAAAAAGATGGGCACACACAAAACATAGAGAAACACATGACCATCTGAATCCCCCCAGCTCATTAATTAACCAATCTTTAACCAATAGTATTGTCGATGCTATTCTACACTCATTTCCATACACCTCTCACAACACACATTATTTACAAGACACACAACTACGGAAGAAAACGAGGGCTGCAATGGTTCATACACTGAAAACACAATATGTGATGGTAGGGACTGGGGGAGCAACACGGATAAAGTTTTTGGGACTCATCTCAAGTAAGGTGGACTGTTTTCTTGTAATGGTGCTGGATCAGATTTGGAGATCTTTAAAGCAAAACTGGAAAAATCTGGAGAAAAACAGTGTCCCTTTTATGGCTATGGTTGCCACCCCAGCACCCTCTTGCCCTGACACATTGGTATCCAGAGTAGGACCTCCAATTTGATCAACAAGAAGCCTGACACATTAACACGAAACACCATGGCGCTGATGGGACAGAGACTGACTACTGATGGCACGTCAGCTGCAAACAGAACCAAAGATCCCTGCCTCCCGGGGCTGATTTGGCCCCCTTTTTTGGAGTGGGAGGGGTGGGGCCCGGTTAGGATAGCAAAACAGATGAGCTGAGAAAATGAGAGTCAGTGTGAAGCTGTGGGGTTAAGGGACAGAAACCAGGCACACTGGACCCACACAGAAACAGAGAGACAGGTAAGTGGGAGGGTGAAGGGAAGTGTGACGAGCCAAAGCAATCTGACTGCATGTGAATGAGTGACCAAAAGCGAGGCGGCCAATAGGAGGAGGCCGTCCTGCAGTGATGCCTCTGCCACTGGCAGACAGATGCAAGAAAGCACCAATGGGACACAGATAGAGAAAGGGCCACCGTACCTAGAGAGGTTACCCTCCTGCAGGAGGCCCTGGGATTCATCTAGCACATTGGGTTCACTGTAAAAAGTGTTTGTGGGGGGGGGGTGAAGGGGAAGAATGTAAGTTTGAGAATTATCGAGATCGATCAAGGCCCTGAGCGCAGGGTGAGAGGACAGGGCTCTGACTTCTATCTTCCTGAAATACAGTTTAGGTATGTAACAAAGCTGCTCTGAGACAGATGGATAAAAATAGTCCAAATCAACAAAGCTCTGCAGAAAAATAGGACTGCGTGTGGGATATGGTCAATCTAAATATTACATAAGCAAAATTTTAATTATTCATGAGCTTTTATGGAGGCATTCCCGCTCAGGCTGTATGCAAAATGTATTTGTGTGTGTTCAAGTGTATGTTAACAGTAATGTTACCTGTGGCTGGGCAGCATGGCGGCGCAAGGGACCTGGGGCTGCGAGGCCACAGAGCCTGTGGCGTGGCTGGAGAACCGGCGCTGTGCTATCACTCTAGGCAAGAAAGGTTCATGCTCGCTGACCACGCTGGGGATGCTCATGGAGTCGTCTGGAAGGGAAATAGAGATATTCAGTTAGAATTTCCCAATGTCAAAAAAGACAAAAAAAGGGGGAGTAGTATTAATATTTCTGACTCTCTTCATCATCCTCATCAGTGCGGCTCAATGTGTCCTGGGAGGGCTGGCGTGACGGCTGGCTGTCCTGCTCCCAAACTGTACCGGTGCCCGTGTTGGAGCGTGACATGGTGGCTAAACTGAGGCGGTAGGCGGATGTAGATGTGCCCACTGTGCTGATGGACGTCTTTCCCTGGTAGGCTGTAGGGTTTGGGCGAGTTCAAAGAAGAGTTCGTGTACGATTAGTTTTCACAATCTCTCCACTTCATCTAGCTGTGTATTTAGCTAAGCAGCTAAATGGATCAAAATTAAGTTTTTGTCTCTGACCAGAGCCACTGTGCACAGCCTCCTTCAGGATTTTGAGTTCATTGTTAAACTCAGCAAACAGGGAACTCTTGCAAAGTGGTCTTGGAATAAAGCGTCGCTCCAACTGATCGGCGATGTGGTGACGTGCCGTGATCTCCTCCTGGGAGTCCGCAGGTTGGGTCAGCAGCTACACAAACAGGAATGTAAAGACCAATCAGTCAGACTGACGCACAGGAAACTTGTGCAGAAGCTCACGCATAACACGATGAAAAGAACAATGTACCTTGCACTGTATGAAAGGTCTCAGCAGGACAAAGATAGGGATACGGGTCCGAACGATGAAGTCAATAAAGTCCCAGAATGCCAATCCTCCCACCTTCCTCAGAGCCATTTCTTTTACTTGCAAACTGAGTCGATACCACTGATTTCCCAGTGAGCGCTCGAAGCAAACCAGCACCACCTTCAGCGCTGCCAGCATGGACAAGGGAACGAACAGCATGAGACTGGTCAGGATTAAAGATACTAAATGCTCTGAGTCTTCATTCCTACCCAGATATGCAGCCTGGCTTGTGGACTCTGCTAAGCCCTCTCTTCGCAGATCCTTCCCAGCATCCCCTGGGGTGGAGCAGTGAGCCGGGGAGGCGTCCAGCATGAAGTTCTTGGTGCGGGAGGTGGAGATGATCCGAGGAGGCAGGAGGATGTTGATGACTGTCTGAAGGAGCAGGAAAATCTCTGGCTGCTCCAGGTGGGGACTGTCTGCAAAGAGATATTTCTCATTTTTCCAACATTTAACATTAGACCAACTCAATACATCACTCCACAAACAAAAGCTTAAGGAGTATCTTGTGCATCTATTTAAAGGCCACATGTGCTGTCTTTTTTCACTCATATTACCTTACTCCTTTGATAATATTGAAAGCATTTATGAAATATTATTCTTCAATACATGTACTAAAAGAAAAATTAAATGAGTTTCCATTTTAAGTGAATAAAATAATTCTATCTTATGGACTGAATGATGTTGGCGGCTCACACCACTGAATTTTTACCTTTGCTTCCCGAGCCCACGGTAAGCACAAAAGGGATAAGCAGGTTCAGCAGCATCCCCTCTCGCCTCTCCTGATTGGTGAAAGGTGAGATCACATGGCTGAGGGGAAAGTCCTCCTTCAAGGCCTAAATAAAGGTGTAAATAAAAAATAAGAATTTTGGCTTCAGCATTATAGCCTGAGTGTGCGTAAAGCAGAGGCCAACCTGTATTTGCAGAGCTACCAGTCGCACCACTGCTGTGCTGAAGGGGAGTGGAGGAGAGAGGTAGGGGCTGAGGTGGAGAAGAGGAAGACCATCAGCCACACTGGAGGGCCCGACTACGCCCATCACCTGACAACAAAGCATGGAGATGCTCAAAGACAAATCAGCAGTCATGTTGGTCTATTGGGGTCATATTGTGTGGATTCCCATACCAGATTGACACAGACATTGATCAATGAGCGAAGGTGTGGCAGGAAAGAGATGATTGGCTGTCGTTGCAGGGTCAGGCAGATCCCCTCGATCAGACTGCTGGCTGCCTCCCACTCTACCTGTCTCCTGGAGAACATGCGCCCACAATACCACCAGTCATGCACACACATAAAATTATTGTGACAAATTTAAGAAAGCAGACGTCTTGTTCACATCATGTGAGAAGTCAATGAAATTTGTGTTGACCAGTTAAAGCCATTAATCTTATTCCATCTCATCAATAATTCAAATAATTTAAAGGCTGCTAAAAGTCAACATTAAATCAACCACATCAACAAAACATCATATGAAGAGCTTAATAATAATAACCCTTAATAGTCTGTGACAGATGATCACCCTCATTGGAACACAAGCTATACTGACAGCAAACACACAGCAAAGCTCACAAACATAGCCAGCTGGACACTGCAGCAACACATCCTGGTGTGACACACACACCCGTGACCAGTGTTCCTTCAGAGCCAGGCAGCGTTGCATCATGGAAGAAGATGCAGGGCTACAGACTGAGTCATCATATTGAACAAAGAAGTTGTCTTTTCACCCATGCCATCGGCAAACTGTTGATCTATAGTTTATTGTTGGTTTTGCTGATTGCGTTTGAAGATTTTGATGTCAGATAAAGCAGATATTCAGCAACACTTCATCAGCCACCACCACCACCACGGGAGATTTTTCTGGCTGCGGATCAGGGCAGTTGCTCCTCATTCAGACTAATTGGAACCAGGCTAATGATCACATATCATCAACTGTAGTAAATCATTAACTCATATTGTCTCTTTCGAAATGCATATTAAATGCTAAGGCTTGTTTAAATATCCTGTTTTTAAGTAATTGTAAAGAAAACCTTTTACAAGTTTTGGTGGTGAACCCTTCCTTCATTTGCACCCATCCCATTTTCAAAAACATTTAGAATATCAGTTTGAAGAAAGTTTATTTCTTTCTGTGTTAAATCACACCAGCATTACTCTAATGTGTTCACCACCATTCAAATCTGCAATTATAGTTTCCATTTGAAATTTAAATAATCTTTTATGACAGGGGATTAAATGCTGGCTTAGTTGGAACACGGGTGGGAATTCACTGATGGTGCACACACCTTCTCATTGTATCCTCATATTTGCTTGCATCACAAACCACAGCATCACTTACGGTACATCACCCGCCAAGGCAGCGTTACAGTGGACAGTGCCGAGAAGCCATCTACTGTTCACACCACGGCATGGGAACAGCACGATACACTGAGCGAGACACCGAGATAGAAAGAGGGGCTTCAACAGACCTGGTGCATAATGCCTGCGGGCGAGCGCACCTGAGCGTTGGCATTTTGTGAATCTTGTTGAACATGCGGTCTAGCCTCTTCAAGATGAGGATGAGGGCAGGTCGGACAGCCTCGGACGACCAGTCGGTGATGGGGAGCATTTCCATGATGTAGCGCCGCAACCCTCGGCTCTCCATGGTGAGGGTGTCGTAGGGTGCCAGCTTCAGAAGGGCGTGGGCGATTTCCGCCAGTCTGAGACAGACACACACTTTCACGGCTATCCAGGGTATATTCATCATATATTATCCATCATTAGGCAGTTGTTAAGAAGAAATATCAAACTTGTCTTTGTGCAATTTGACCTGTGGTTAAAACTTTTCAAGCATTGACCAACACGATCTGATCACCTCATGTGGGACTTGATATCCAGCAGCTCCAGGGCGATCACCCTTGGTTCACCGGCAACGTTCTGCAGGATTTTGAGTCGAGGTCCACAGTGTTTGTAAAACTCAGTACAGATGTTCAACAGAGATTCACGTGGCCGGCGGAACTCCTCCCTGGCAAGGCGCTCGTCCAGCTCCTCCCTCGGCATGCCCTGAGCTTCCTCCAAGAGGTGGAGGTTGTCCCTAGACAAAGACACAAGCAGCCAAAACTTGGTCTTCTACACTCACATTTTACTTCTGAATTAATTGTTAATATCCTGACCTCGTGTTGACCACTCCTGACAAGGTGTGGTTCGCTGTAGTGCCTCCCTTATGGCCCTGATCACAGCGGGACATCTGGGGGGCTGTCATGGGTCTGTAGAGGATAAATTCATGTAGCTGAAGGAAATCGTGCTCTTCTGCCTACATGCTATTTCCATATGTCCCACCTTGTGAGGGTCTCTGAGCTGTAGAGAAGGGCCTGCAAGGATGTGGCCAGAGCAGCTATGGCTGCAATCTCATCCCTGGCAGCTGAGGCAGACTCCATCGTAACCGTGTTGCTCTTCAACTTCTGGAGGTGGCAAGGCACTAAGGCCTCCAACACCATCAGCATCTGGAGACTGGAGAGGGATGTTACAGGATAAGAAATTGGATTTAAAAAAAGAGGGGAATGATGTCTTACCTCCTAAAAGATTCCGGTGCGTAGGCGACAACAGTCACACATAGTTTGATGGCTTCGCTGATGGAAAAAGCCAAATCTTCGTTACCGTAACAAAAATCTGCATGAAAGAGAGAAGTATGTGCGTAAAGCGGGCATTGTCCTTTGCTGCTTAAAGAATTGAAAGACCAGAATGCATCTGTGAAAATGACCCAGAGAGCGTAAAGGTTTCTCCGCTTTAACCAGTTCCAGAGCATCCAAGGCGTCCTGGGTTTCACCCTCCAGAGAGACGAGCAGGTCGAACAGACACTGGGACGACACTCCTTTGGACAGTCCAGTGTTGGTGCTGGTCTGAAATGGGGATACTCAGGTGAAATCCTTTGGTGCAGTGTTTGTGTATGAAGGATGTGTTGGAGTCTTACTGTGAATTCCAGCAGTGGGGCCACGCTGGCAAACAGCTGCAGGATGAAGGGTTTGCGGTGAAGGATGTAGAACTGTCGACAGCAGAACTCAATACCCTGCCTCAGCAAAGGGTCACTCTCATAGTCGGAGTAGACCTAATGCAAGAAGACAGAGGACAAAGTGGATTAAAATGTGTTTGCTTTTTTAACCACTGACCTCCCAGTCCACCTGTGGCATCCGTTACCTGCAGCATGGTTGGCAAGATCCACTGGTAACCGCTTAGGGAGAAGAGATGGTTGAAGTGAACAGCGGTGTTGATGGCGGTGGCCGTATACTGCCTGAGGAGGGAGCTATCCTCCGGGTGGAGCAGCAGCGCTCCATTGAAGACATTGAGGAACAACATCATCTCGTCTCCCCAGGGGTACTCACTGGGCATGCCCAGAAACATTTCCTCCAGCAGCTTGATCCACAGCACCTTGTGGAGGGTGTCCAAACCAAACAGTTCCTTGCCTGGGAGAGAATGTGACAGGTCAACTCCACAGGAATTTTGATTCTCTAATGACAAATTTGGCATCTTTCCCACCTTGAGGCTCATTGAACAGCGAGAATTCTGCATCGATGGCCGTTCTTGGGAAGGATGGCAGGCGGAGGAGGTCTTCTTGCAGCAAGGAGACATGGGATTGTTTGTGCACAGCTGGCATGTGTTGAGTGAGCGAGATGAGGAAAAGGACTCTGCCAACTTCCTCAAGTTTTCGAGAAAACACCTAGAGGAAGAACGAAGATGTGGAAAGCAGTGTTAACCACTTCTCTAGGATTTTAATTTCATACAGCCTTAATCTGCCAGATTGCCAGACCTGTTTCTGGATGAGCTCCTGGCCTTTCTCAGGCAGCATGTGGACCAGGTTGAGCTGAGGAGAGACTGATCTCCGAAAGGGGTAGATATCTCTGACATATGTCTGGACAAGAAAGATAGCCAAGCTAGCACTGACGAAAATATGACCTCAATCCTGTCATCACGTTTAGAGCAAACCTCCATGTTTTTGGACAAATCGCCAGGGCTAAGTACCTTGCTGTAATGGATGAGGTTCCATCTTTTGTCCATGAGGAAGTAGTGTGCCGATCTAGCCTCAGGGATGTTGAAGAATTCCAGGCATTCCTTGTCGGCGTGAGAGAGAAGATCAAACATTACTTATACTTATTTTCACGATCGGAATAAAGATGGCCTTTTAAATGAATTTCAAGTTAGTTTGTAGTTCTTAAACAGTTTTTAAAGCTAACAGTGTTTCTCATACGTCTGCTAGCATTACCTTGAGCAGGGCTTCAAACTGAGTATCTTCGTGGACAGGAAGTTGTGTTGGTATATCACATTCGTTCTGGCCATGCACCACAAGGGTTTTTGTTCCTGCATCAACATCAACAAGCAAATATTGACATGTTTTTGCCATATTTGACATCATTTTGACACAAATTGCAGTTCATGTAGTTCTTAAAGTCAGTCTTTGGAGCCCATCGGTCACAGTTGACTCACCTGGCATAGACGCTGTGACCAGCAGTTTGACCTCACACTGCTCCTTCTTCATGGTCTGCTTGAGGTCTTTGAAGAAGAGCCCCTCCACATAGCCGACCACCTCCCAAAGGAAGGTCAGTGTAGCAGAGATGGCATCCATTCCCCATTCGCATGGGGTCCGCACAAAATACATGATCAGTCCCACCTAGGAAGAAGACTTTTGATTTAGATTTGATGGAGTTTAACAAGAAAAGACAATTAGGCCAAAGTGTTTTGCAGCCACCAGGTAGTTGAAGAGAATGTGAGACGTTTGTGCTGGAAGATCTCCAATGTTGAGGAGGAGCTTCCTCAGCATGTACATCAGCTCATCCTGGCACAACAAAACAAGGAATACAAGTTCACGCAGTGTGTTTCATGTTTGACTCTGTTTAGCTTGTTTACACTGCATTGGTTTTAGAAGTTTGCCTACCTGTCGGTTGCTCACGGTCAGTTTTTCAAGGAAATGACGGAGAACGAGGGCGGGATCTTCAATCAGACAATTCCAGAGGATCTGTTGGGCGACGGCACTCACTAGAGAAACATGGAAGAAATCCTGTGTTCCATCATTTATAAAAGGCACTGTGAAATCCACATCCAGCTGGAAATGCCTACCGGCCACGCCGTCCTCTCGGACCTCCCCGTCCTCCATGAGGTGCACTATCGGCAGGACTGCAGCACAAATGCACGCTGGGAAGACGGCTTGAGGTGGCTGTAACATGTGGTGTGTGGGAGTGTGTTCTGTCGTGTTCTCTTCATCTGGAAACAAAGCAACGATTAGCTCCCGTACCTTCATGAGGTTTTTGGTCACTACAGATGCCGTGTTGGCGCACCTTCAGCGCTGGCTAGCGAGCGAACAGACCACACGGAGCCGCGGCGGAAGGAGTAGTTCCTGTGGGAGTTACTGGAGGCACAGGAGGGGCTGACGGACAGACGGCGTGATGCCAGGTTCACCACTTCTTCTGCTGGTGGGATCAATGCCACACAAAACCCACAGAGATGCAGGAAAAAACAACACGCCATCAGGCCTCGCCACCCTCTCTCAAACTGGGCCTTATGTTGAATTGCTATAACACAAGCCCCACCTTCTTCCTCCTGCTCAGGCGGAGGGCTGCACGTGGGTTCGTAACACGCCTCCTGGGCCACAGGGATGGCTGTGATGATGCTGGCTTCGCGGCCCAATCGCCGCTTCTCCTCCTCCTGCTGCAGGTTCTTCAGGATGTGCTCAGCCCGCTGATGGGAGCGTGACACCGCCCTTGCCGAGAAAGATTTCTGGAAAGGGTGAGCGTTGACGGTGGCGTTGGATTAAGCAGCACAGAGAGCATAGAATGTCAGATGCGGATGTAAAGACAATTAACAAGCAAGGAAACTCAATAAATGTAGTTTGAGTCTTTCTGCAACACGTGGACAACTAGTATAAATACATCTGAAGAGCATTTTGTAATGTCTAATGATTGGACAGCACATTAATACAGTAACTCTCATCCAGCACATTGATCTCATGCTCTAATGCTATTCCCCAGCATCATGAAGAACACTGTTGAAGTATTGAACAGTTCAAAAATTTCTATGGTGACAGAAATAAAGGTGTTCAGACTGGAATTTGGAGAATTTACTGTATCAGTAAATGCCTCAGAGCATTCATACACATACATATCCAAATAGGCTGAACACATGATGTGAAAAACATACACGGCAAAGTCATTCTCATCCGATGACCATGCATGAACAGCACAACATACACAAAATGTCTGAATGTCCGATGCATGCTGTTGTTTTTGTTCTTATAATGAGAACAAGGGCTAGAACACTTTTTTTTTTGTGCGTCTGTGATCAAGATGCAACTGTCCGAAATGACTCATGAAGCTACCCCAAGAAAACTTCCTGCTCCCAATGGCTAAAAAACAACTGAATGGAGGACATTTCCCCGTCTGTCATTAATGATCTCAGGTAACAAGATGCATCAGCACAAACATCCGGACAGAAATACCAACTTACTATGGTATGGACTGATTGAATTAAAGTGGAGTACTAAAAACAAAGACAGTCGATAGATAAATTATAGAACGTTCGCAGGTCGTCATCAAAATCTCTTCAACATATTATGACAATCATGCTTTTTAACAAAAAGGAACAAGGAGACACCAAGAAATCTGTTCAAGCACTTAAACCTGAAAATGTATCGAATGCATTTCTCTTGGGGCAGTTGCCCACATTAACAGTCTGAAGAGCAACGTATCTGCCTTTGGTACATGTTGACTTTCATAAGATAAAAACTGACATAGGGGTTCAGCGCTGACGAGCATAGATTACAATCTCTTGTATTTTTTTTCAAGCAGCAAAAGAATTAATGCAACATCAAAAATATTTTTGGTGTTTAGTGTCCCTTTAATCTAAGCTAAGCTAACCTTGCTACCCCACCCCGGTAAGTTTGTGTTCCCACATATATAGTCCAAACTAAGTAATCTTCCTACTATGTCAGAAAAGGGTTATTGTGAGTGTGTAGAGACTCCGACTTACAGACTGATCCTCGTTGATCGGGTCTTGGACACTGCCTGTGTTCTGAGGCACCCAAGGGGGGTCAAATATGGGGACACAGGGCATGCCCAGTATCGGAGATGGCAAAGTGAAGTTGATGCTGGGAGGAGGGATCTGGCAGAGCACAACATTTAGACAGGAACCTTTCGCATAGATAACACAGAGATGGAACAGTCCGCCAGATATCTGTACCTTAAAGATCTGCTGGGCTCCTTCCTCCATGCGAGGCCACACCTGGTAGCGGAACCGCCACAGGGTGTAAAACTTGAGGATGGAGTTTATGCGCTGGCATGCCTCCTGGTGATGCAGCTCCGCCATCATCATTTCGGTCACCGCGTCAGGCACCTTCACTGCGCACAAGAGGAACATGGCAGCTGCAGGAAGGAGGGGAGAGGGATGAGGAGAGACGAAGGGGACACATCCAGGTACAGGATATAAAAGATCAAAACATCTGCAGTCGACCCACCGGCGGCAGCTGCCATGTGTTCATCCATGCTCAGCAGGAGCTCCCAGGCTGCAGGCTGGATGTCTCCATACATGTCATCAGTCAGGATGGGAGCTGCTTTGATCAGCAGCGAGAGAGGAGCTGGTGACAAGCTCATCACCTGAAGGATACGGAGGTCTTCACAAATGATGGAAGGCCATGCATTTCAAACTGAGGCAGCAAAATAATGATGCAGCATTACAGCCTGCAAATACAGGACCTACAGACGACTGGATCAATACTGCAGCCAGTTCATTTCCTTTATATTTCTCATACATGTGCTTCACCTGGTTGCGGATGTACTTCAGCATGCCTGTGTCCTTTTTCCCTTCCGTGTTGCAATCGGTAGGTCTTCTCTTCATGGACGGCGTCCTCAGGCAAGACTTGTCCAAGCACTGATGACACAGAAGCTCCCATAAAAGACATGATGGGGTAGTTTAAAAACCACAGTCACATTCTGCACTCCCACCTCTTTGTTCTTCTTGGCGCGACCTCCAATGTTACCAGAGGAGGCACTGTCCTCTCTCAGGCTGTCCACCGTCTCGCCATACACAAGCTTAATTGAGCGGACCAGGCGGGCGCAGGAGCGACTGTGGTGCTGGTAGCAGCGTGGGTGGCAGAAGTCGATGTGGGTGCAGATGAAACTCTGCTGGTTGCACAGCAGAATCATAATCTGTGGCCAGAAAAATAAAGAAAAATGACGGAGCGTGTATGTATGAAAGATGCCACATGCACATGTGATCAGTACAGGCACTACAGCACATACGTGTAGCCAGGACATGTTGCGGTGGTAGTTGTCTTCTGTCCCTCCTGAGCCCTGGCCTTCTGGTTCTATACTTGGCTCACTGGTACTGAATGGACTTCCTAATGGAGATGGCGAAAAAACGAAATGTGGAGACAGTTTCTGTTTAATATGAGACCTACATTACCAACAATGAAGGCATTAATTTTTATGTGCAGCACGAAAACAATTTGTTGACCATACATGATGGAAGTAATGCGTTTTTTACCAATGTCGGTCACGGTATCCCTGCTGTGCGTTTGTGACAACAGCCCTTCTTCGTTCTCCGACTCGGAGTCCTGCCGGGACAGCTTGGTGCTCTTGAGGCTCCCCGCCCGCCGTATGGAGGACAGGGAGCCTCCTTTCTTCACTCGGAAGCTACGTGCACCTTTAATCTGTAGCAGCCGAGAGCCACCAATACGAATCTTTCGGATGGGCGCTGGAGAAGAGGGAAGTGGGGAGATATCATCTAAATTATGTATGTGAATAAATAAGCAGGGCAGTGATGAATAAAATGGTCCTCTTTGTGCCAAACCAGATCTCACCTTGAGCTTCCTGCATCTTCTTTTCGTCGCAGGTGGTGTCCGACTTCAGAGTGTGGCTGCTGCTGTTGAGCGAATCGTGTCCGTCTTCGTCATCGAGGATGCCTGCGAAGCTGATCTTCCTCTCATAGCGATGGCGGCCGAGCTCCGGGTCCAGACGCAAGCGGCAGCTGTCCAGATCCTGTAAGCGTTATATCATTTATTCAATCTTTCTGAAGCAATCCTAAATGTATATTGTTTGACTACCAACCACGAGAGGTTCCGTGCGCGGGCGTGGCAAACAAGGAAAGGTCTCCCGTAGGAAGGTGGTAATCTCCAACAACAGCTGGCAGGCGGCCATCTTTAGGGCAAAGGGACAGCCGCACTTTGTAGGGTTGACTGTGTCTTTGCAGAGAGGATTGTGGAGTGAAACAGTAACAGGTGAGTGTGTCTGTGTGAACGCCTTTCAGTTCCAACTTTGCTAAACATCTGTTGTGACTCACTATCGTCCAAATAGTCCTCTTCCTCGTCCTCTTTCCTCATTCTCCGTTTTGTCTCCTCGTCAAAGATGTAACCCAGAATGTTTGCGGGGCTCTCACTGTCCGAGTGGCAGAGTTCGCTGAGCCTGGTGCCGATGGCCTGAGTGGATAAAAACACATTATTACAACATTCAAGCCATTTCATGTATAATTCTGATGAAGGAAAAAGTTCTCTCACATCTCCCCACTGGCAGAAATGCTTGGCAGCATGCCACTGAAGCTTCTGGTTTCTTTTGTTGCCCACAATAGGCGACCGGCCTCTGGAAAGGCCTCTCTTGGTGATATTAACATGGTGGCCCTTCATCCACTCTGGCCAGTTGCCTCGGTTGCAGCGGTGGACAAAACGGGCACATTCAAGGAAGAGGGAAGCCCGGGCCACTACTGGCGCTTCCTGGAAAGTACAGAGTTGTAGGTTTATGGGTTGGAAAGGAGGAGGAGACAGTTTTGATGCCCAGTAAAAACCAACCAGGTCCAGGGCAGCAGCAAGGATGGAAGCGTCTGGTATAGTTCCCGGCTCGCAGCAGTTCAGCAGGAATTGGAAGCGTTTCATTCCCTGTCGAATGGCACCCAGATTCACCACGTTTTTGTTCTTCATGGCTTCCTGGCTGGCCGCGAGACGCTCCTGGAAACCATGAGG
Source organism: Antennarius striatus (assembly GCF_040054535.1). Taxonomy (NCBI): domain Eukaryota; kingdom Metazoa; phylum Chordata; class Actinopteri; order Lophiiformes; family Antennariidae; genus Antennarius; species Antennarius striatus. The sequence goes on along the minus strand of NC_090799.1, from coordinate 7,460,016 downwards.
TCCTGAAGGAAAAGCGTGGACATATAGAGGAGAGGGTATAACAAGGGAAGGAATGGAAGGGGTTTCATTTCTATTTTTGAAAGCAAGCTTGGAGCATCACCATCCAGGACATTGAACAAAAAGCATCGAAGGGCCACTGACAAATGAAGCTGAGGGAGACATGGCCACACAGCCATCAGCAGTGGTTACGCTTGGATTTTCAATGCAACACAAATACATGGTAATGTGGAAATTAAAGACAGGGGAATGATGCAGGTAAATGTCAGGTTGTGGATTTTAAAATAAAATCTATTACATCACATTGAAAAGGACGAGTGTAACCACAGCCGTACACATGAAAGCTGCATGTGGACCTTTGCACTCAGGCAGCGGAAAATACCACCAGACATCACCACAGAAGAGATGGAGTGAGCGCCGAGTGTCACCACTGAGATAGTACAGCTCTACAGTGGAAAGATGGTCCCCACACATCTCCTTCCATCCTGACACAGACCAACGAGGAAGGGGTTTGTCGCAGACAAGAACAAGTACGTGCAGATTTGGAAACAAGGGGGAGTAGAGTTATCAAAACAGTTACAAGAGAGGAACAGGATTCTTTCATTTGTCCAATGAAGGTTTGACCTTGTGACCTGAAATTGGCTGCGATGCACATGCTGAGAGTTCAGAAGTAGCATGAGATTGATGGATCCATCCTTAAAGGACCCATTCTGAAGGTTTATTTGCACAAACCCCACACATTTATTGGAAATGATGGATTGGGACTGACGGTGCGCTTCAGGCAGCGATACGGTGGTGCAGATATGGAGGATGGTTGACGGAAAAACTGGCAGAAGAGAGACCACGACTTGTGAAGAGAGAAAGACACACGGACAAACAGAGGAAGGGACAGAAATAGAGGGGGAGGAGACAAAGGGTGATGGCGTGGGTGGCCAAGGGGCACCCAGGTGGGGGAGGTCTACCATCTTTCTCTTCTGTGTGGTGAAGCTTGGATGGATTCCTCCTGCCAGACCTCCATTTACCGAGCCTCTTGAAGAAATTCTCCTCCTCGTCCCTGACGTACTCTGGCCCCACGGCGCCCCCTTCTGACAGCTTCACCGCACTGGTGAACTTCACCTATGACACCAACGCCAATGTCAAGCCGTGCCCCAACCAACAAGCAGTTTGACTCAACTGCTCTGGCCGCTCCTCCCTGACCTTTGAACTCTGTCTTATGAAGGACAGTCGATCCACCGAGCTGATGTCCAGCAGGTCCTCCACTCCGTCAGTCAGTCCAGAGAGAGAAGAACGTTTCAGCCAGTTTCCTGAAGACACGCAAATCAAGAAATAACTGAGTGGTGAACCAACGATGGGCAACACCGACACAGCACCACACATGGGGGGGAGTAGACATGCACGTGTCGGGAAGACGAGCATTCCTTCATCATCACTCTGAAACTGAAGGACTCACAGCTGACCCGGGTCTGGAACGTCATGCACACCGGGGGGACCAACATGAACACACTGCTACACAAACACTGCATGGAGATGGTTCCACATCCACATACGTAAAACAGAGAGAGTGAGTGGAAGGCGAACAGTCCCACGGCACGCTAAGGAACAGACCAAAGAGATGAGGTGACTCCAGGAACTCCAAATGTTAGATAGAAACACATGTTAGTCAGCTGAAGGTGTGTGTGACGGCGGTATGCTCATTGAAACAGGGCTCCTCCTTCACTACTTCATGCAGGTAGTCTTTGCTCTTACCTATCGGGAGCTTCAGTTTCTTACGAAGCGAAATGCGACGCGACCTTGAGCGAGAGCGCCGATCCGTGGTGGTGCCGGAGTGAGCGGTGGTGCACTCCGAAGTGTCCTGCTCCGATTGGCTGCTGGTGTCACTGGCGGCGCTTTGGGACTTGAACATCTTTCTCCAGAAGTCCTTCCTGCCCAGGAGAGCACCCGGGATTTGTTCATCACTGAAGGTGCAGGGAGGCAGTGTGGGATGGATGGATTGAATGGATAGATGTCAACTTTGTTTAATCTGTTAGTGCTTCTCCACTGGGGGGTGGGGTGGAGGGGGGCAGGTTGAACAGGTGTTCCTATTCTGAGCTGAGAAATGGCAGCTGAACCTGGACATAGATGGTGCTATGTGGAGATGCTTTGACACTCACTGTTCGGGGGTCTGGGGGGGTCTACTGGAGATGTAGCTGCGACACTCATCTGCAGCACTGGACACTTGACCCTTCTCCCCGGACACACCCGCCTCTGACCTGCACACACCCCCCAACACATAGACAAAGGACTCAGGCTACCCAATTCAGGCACCCCCCACCAAAAAGCACCTTCACCCAGACCAGCAAAGCAGCACCACAACCTAAAGTTTAACGTCAATCAATGACTGTCGTATGTATTCAGTCGTATGTTGTTAGTGGCCAGCGGCGGTGGAGGCACCCCCTGGTCCGGTGTGCCCACTCGCTACAGACATCAGAACATCAAGTCAATAAACAGATGCAGACGGGACAGAAAGAAACGGAAAAAAAAATAAAAACAGCCAGCAGCGATGAGAAGCCGAGCTCTGATTGGTTCAGTGAGATTGTCAGTGAGAGCCAATCATTGTGATTGGATGTGAAATATTTGGTTACCACTTAAAATGAGAAGGTTTCTCCTGACCTAGCACACATTTAACAAACATGTTTAGTAGATAGAACTGATTGGATGATGTAACACCAACTCTGGCCACTGATTGGCCGGTACCTCCTAGGTCCAGGTGGTTTGGCCTCCTCTTTCTCCTCAGGCTTCTTGGTGGCGGTGACCTTCTCTGCGCTGTCCAGGAGTGCGCTCAGTGCCACCCGGCGGAACGCATTCCCATGGGCCTCCTTGATGAACTGCACCAGCTGGCGGATATCGCAGTACAGACCCTGGGGAGTAAGAGGGTGAGTTAAAGACATAAAAGGGTGGCAAACACTTAAGGCCAGAATTAGTCAAAGATAGAACAGGATGGTAAATGCATGAGGGCCAGAGTGAGTCAAAGACAGAAGAGGGTCAAAGAAGGAAATGCAGAAGGAGGAGCTGGCATTAGCCTGACATCACCAGACAGATTAAATCTGTGCTTCCACTTTGGTGATTGGGCTGCCTGACTCTGCCATGATGAGACTTGTCTTTAAAAGTCTTGTCGTCTCCCATCAATGAACAAATGTCACGCAAATCCCGAGGCTTTCCAGGCTGTGTGACCATTCCAGGCACCTCTGAGCTCTTGCAGGAGAAAGCTATGTAGATTTACCCATGATGCATGAGTTGGGAGGAATGGTGGTAAAGATTTCAGTCTGCGTTCAGATTGTTTTTTGATGACAAATGAAGTAAGATGTTGATGCAGGATCATGTCTAAAGTTAAGGCTATCATGAACAACATCAGCCACCCCCTGCACACCACCTTCTCCCAGCAGAGAAGCACCTTCAGCGACAGACTGCTGTCACACAGCACCTCCACAGAGAGGCTGAGGTCCTCCTTCATGCCCTGTGCCATCAGGGGGTACAATGACTCTGTCAGGAGGAGCTGGGGGGGAGGTCAGCATGCGGTTGAATGGATTTAATTTTATACTGTTTATATTTTAGTTATAGTTTAGTATATAAGTCCTGTTAATGCTGCATGTCTCTGTTAGTGTAGTGTATGTCTTGTGGTATGTCCTGTGATGTCAGTTTCTTTTTCTGATGGTTTTTTTCCAGTATTTATTCACTATGTAATGCCTGAGCAGTGGATATATACAATTTCCTCCGGGATTATTAAAGTATCTATCTATCTATCTATGCAGCCTGTGTCGCATCTGATTGGTCCTCCCTGACGGGGCGTTAACTGAAGTGATGGTTCATGAAGTTCAGGGAAAATTATGATAATATTATTATTATATTATTATAAATAATAATAATAATAATAACAATAATAATAATAATAATAATAATAATAAATTATTATTATATAATTATTATTATATTAATAATAATAATAATAACAACATCCTGAAAAAGACAGATGAGCGTCCAAGATAGAACAGGAGCTGATGTGTAAATGGACGGACAGGTGGGGGGAGAACAATGTCAACGCAGACAGTGTGGGGCTGATGACAGGGTAGGGCCCCCACTCACCAGGTTCTCGGGGCTGTGCAGTTCATGCGTGGTAGAGGCGCAGCGGGTGATCAGGGACTTGAACATACATCCCACCACCACCGCCTCCATATTCTGCGCCACGGACTTGTTGTCCCCCGTGGTGAAGTTGTTCCCAAAACCCGCCTTGTCTGGAAACAACAGGGAGGCAGGAGAGACAATGGATCACACAGGGGGTGGGTAAGTCAGCGGGGGTGTGTGGTTGGGTGGGGGGAAGAACATTATTGACAGCTGACCAGGTTGAGTATAGAAACATTGAGCCCATACAACAGGGAGGCGAGAAGGGGGGGGGGGGCAAGGAAAAGGGTCCATAAAGCATATGGGAGGGGGGGGAGCAAAAAAAGGATTCTGAGTAGGGAGTAAGGAATACATGCAAGTGACGAAGGCCTGCTATAAAGACACAGTAAGGGGCTTCTTGGTCCAGTTTAGATTCATTAGGTGTGAAAATACCAGATTTATGCTCAATTTAGGAACTGCAGGCGAGTTTTGTCACTTTTCGGAGAGAGTAGGGGTGCAGCAATGGAAGCGGTGCCTAGGGAAGGGTCTAATTGAGCTGATATTCATTGACTGGTATTGATTATTGATCATGTGTATCTACCGATGTTTCTTTTTTTCGCCCTCCTGGACCTCTCACCTGCACTGCCGTACTCTGCAAGAGAAAAGAGGCGGGGCACAGGTTGAGCGACATCAGGCCAGCACAGACATGTACGTGGTGTCAGAAAGGAAGTGGCACCCCACCTCCAGAAGGAGGTGAATTCAAAGACGCACATACACACACACACACACACACACACAGATTGCCACGTGCAAAATTAACACACACACACGCTCACAAAACAAACAAGGTGCCCTGTTCACTTTCAGCTATAAAGCACTCATCGCTTCAGTAACTTGCCAAACGTGTAAAATTGGAGTTAGCGTGTAACAAAAACACGTGGAATTTCAGTGCAAAAACTGAATTGGCATGTAGAATGTGTCTCAATGCTCAGCGGTGAAGCCACTGATTGAGCAGAGGTGTAATGGCAAAGCTTTGGATTGGCAAGTGTACAGAATGGATGAGTGAGTCGGGAAGGTAGGAGTCAGCTCATGGAGGTGGATGAAGAAAAAGAGGGAAGATGGAAGAGAAGGAGGAGGAGGAGGGCGCCAAAAAGGGACGCAGACAAGCGGAGACGAGTGGAGGAGGGGGAGGGGAGGGACAGATATATCAATAGAGATAGCGCTGGAATGCCAGGTCAGTGTGGGGTGAGACAGCAGAGTGCAATTCAGCTTTATCAACCTCAGCGGGTGATTAGTGAATTTCAAAGTGTTGGTTTGGTGCTACTGGAGTCAGGTAGCATGAGGTTCTACCTTTGGTTCTAGGGTCAAAGGTGACAGGTGTTCCTTTGGACAAACGTTCACGGCTTTGGTTTTTGCAGCTTGTTTGTTTCATGCTTTGTTTCAAACGTTTGTTTGCGCTATAGTTGGTTTTATACTGCTGGTCAACAAACACAGGAATGCATTTCTAACATGGACTTTTGGGCCCTAAACGCACAAATGAAAGTGGTGTGAATTTTAGAAGCTCTGCAGGTATTTGATAGTGACGGATGTATCATAATATATGGCTAAACGTTAGCACGCTAACACACTAATCTAAAATGCTAACATTACACATGTTAAACACTGCAACAGGACGTAAACGTGCCGATGTTTGAGCACTTTTTCCTATTTAAACTACCTTTTTGCAGAATAATCCTGGGTTTTTTTAGCAGTGGAAAACACATTGAGTCTCTGACGGCCCTGTTTCTGCTCTTCCCATCAGTGCTTCTTTATATTTTTTGTGCGTCAGCATCGCCATCCGGTCCAGCCCATCCGCACAGCGTTACTTACTGTCGGTGATGGGCTCCATGCAGAAGCCCAGCAGTGCATGCAGGAAGTCCACAATGTTATTGAGAGAGTCTTTGTTGACGTACTCGCGCATCGTCTGTCGAAACTGAACCTTGTCCAGCTTGTAAAGGCTGGTCAGGCAGTTCTGGGCCTGAAGGGAAAACGAGAGAGCATTTCAATTTTAAAAACACGCCATGCATCTTGAAATATCACTTGAATTGATGTTATGAAAGCTGTTCTGTTGTTTTCACAAAGAAAGACAGCTTCTTTGAGGGATTTGCTATTTTTAAATCGCCTTTCATTCATTCCCAGGAAGCCGTTTACCTCACCGGTGAGGATAAAGATCCACAGGAGCAGAACCAAGAAGAGGTTCAGCAGAAAAAAGCCTGACCTGCATCCTGAGGCGGTCTCCAGATAATCCACGGTGTCCCTCGCCACAGCCATAGGCACAGCCCAGCGACTTCACTATCTTTATCAGCATGGTCAGAGCCAGGCGGTGGGTGCTGAAGCCGGTGGCATCTTCCTGCAAGCGTCAACATGAAGGAGGTTCTTAAGGTACACCCCCAATGACGTCACAAGCATGACTTGCAGTCAGAACGCACCTTTTTATCATTATCCTTATTATTCTTGACGTCATCTCTGCTCCCTTGCCCACTCCCTCCACCGCTGCCACCTCCTCCTCCGCCACCACTGCCTCCATCTCCCCCTCCACCTGCCCCAGGGACGGCCCCTCCACACTGGGCGCCCCCGCAGAGGCCTTGGCCTGCTGCATCTTTAGCCCGTGCCTCCTGGTTTTCCTTGTTATCACACTTGGACAGCTTCTTTCCCATGCCGGGCACCACGCCCAGCTGCAGCAGGCAGTCGATGATGTTCAGCGCCACGTCACAGATTCTGGAGCTGATGTCATGGCTGAGGACAGCATAGAGAGCCCGCAAGATGGCCTGAAATACAAAAGGGGACCCCAAAGAAAAGCTTGAACTACCAAACAGACAAATATCAAAGAGCAAAGAAGGAGAAAGCTCACTAGAAACCAGCAAAAATTTGGCATGTCTGCAAACTGCAGGACCGTGACCAAAAAAGCGAAACACTGTTTTCATTTTCACTTACAGTGAGGTCCAGCATTCCGTTCTTCAGCACAAAGTTATTGGTCCCCTCGATGTTGTCCCCTTCTTCCAGGAAGGAGTAGTTGATGCAGGAGTCGGTGAAGCTTCGCGGTAAGTTGGCACAGGCCAGCGGCTCCACGGGGATCTCCGGGACGGCCACCGGGTTGCAGAGCTTCTTCATGTGCTCGGTGAAGAAGTCAGCGTAGCCCACATTGAAGGACGCCACCGTGGTGTTGAATGCCGCCATGGTGATGGTGGAGATCTGAGACCGAACTGAGTGGATGATTTTTTTATTTTTAAATTTGGTTTCTTTTTCGCGGTCATGTTATTACAACAGACTTGACCTTCATCACATTTGTGAAATCAACAACATCCGAAAAAAGAAACAAAGGGCTGACGGGTAGAAGCCATTAGGCTTGCGAAATTCACCTCTCTCATTACAATATGCTGTCAACCAAATTCATACATTAAATTTAACATTTAGATTATTTTGGCACAATTGAAGGTATTGTGATGACAGGAGGAAGCTTTTCTAATATGGTTTCATGCTAGAATCGACTCTGTCCTGTTATTTATCTCCTGCTCTCATTTAGTCGTTTATGACGCAGCGTGGAGCCGAGTGTCAAGCCAGCGCAGTTATTTCTATGTAAATTAGCACTGTCACAGGAACATCACCGTTACATAACCCTGTCCTATTTCTACTCTGCTCCGCACGCCACAGACGTCGGTAGCGCCTGGCATTTGTGGTGGCTGATGGGTAAGAATACCATTATCCTTTAATAAAAGCTGCATGCTTGATCTGACTTTTAGAATCTCGTTGCCTCTTTCTGTCACATTTAACTCACTTTCAGATTCTAGGACTGATCTTTACTTTTTCCAGGCCCCGCCCCAGGCCCCGCCCCAGGCCTCACCCTCTTTGACGGTGTTTTCGCTGTGGCTGTTGGAGTGGTCCGGCATGTCTCTGAGCAGGGAGTGGTGGGAGTGGGAGTGTTTGGCGCTCAGGCTGTCGGCGTCGGCGGCCGTGTCGGTGCTGCCCCTCCGGGTGAATTTACCTTTGATAGAATGAATGAATATAAAATGTCTGTCGTGTGCAAACTACACCCGCAAGTCCACAACCTGTCACTGACCCATAATGGTGGCCTGCCAACCCCCACGGTCCAGTGGCCGCCGATCGTCACCAAGGCCTGAGAAGCTTCCAAAGGAGAAGGTGCTGCGGGTGGGGGACACGTCCAGGTGGTCCTCGTGGAGAAGGAAGGGAACCCCCATGCGACGCTGACGCTTCTTCCCTGTGTGATGGAAGGGGATGGAACCCTTCCTCTCCCGGTCCTCCCGTCGGTTCTTAAACTGATGGAGAAAGCAGAAATATTCTAAACGCTCTGTGGATGAGTCAACATGTGGGACCAGTTAGAAAGAATCCGGCTTGAATCAATCAACCAATCAGTTTTTATTAGTAAAGTGCATCAACAGATATGTCGAAGCACTTTAACAGAGGGAAAGAAACCCAACAGAACCCTCCAGAACAAGAATAAGACAGCAGTGGGGAAAAACTCCCTCATTGAGGAAGAAGACGGAGAGAATCAATGTCTTAGGGTTAAGGTTAAGGGTTTTGATCCCGGTGCTGAAGAAGGGGGGATGTCAGGCTGTGTTCACCGACTCCTGGGTTGTTGTCTCTATACTTGTTCACCTAGTTGGTTCTTTCACAAACACTATATGAACGTGGCTCTCACCTTCTTGAAGATGCTCATGCCCAGGTCGGAGGCGAGGTCAGGGACTGCCTGCCGACGGAGGTTGGTCAGAGAAACCTTGGCGAAGGTCTCGGTGCTGAGAGACTTCTCTTCTTCGTTGCATTTGAGACTCATATCCTGCAAGACGCAGCAGAGGGTTAGAAAGGGGCAGAGCAGGGCGTAACATGGATATTTGCTTCTCCTCTTTCCAGGCGTCACCTGAGTCTTGTGGGTGTTGACTAGTGAAGGCGTGGCAGCCACCATGGAGCTGCTACGAGGTCGCGGTAAAGACATCACCAGCGGGTCTGGGGGGCGTTCGGGTCTCTCCTCCAGGATCTGCCTGAGGCGCTGCAGGTAGTACATTAAGGCCCAGTGTACGCCCTCCTCCGTCCAGTGTGGCTGCAGCAAGCAGCGCAGCACCGCCACGTCAAAGTAAGTTGCGTAGCGTGCTCGTTGTGCCAAGGACGTGGGCAGACCGGCGGGGGCCGACACCCTGGATGGAGAGGAGTGATGCACAAGGAAATGAACGAAGGTGCCATTTCCTCTGAGCTGAGGTCGCTTCTGTCTTCATTTCTTATTTGAGCCCTCTCTGATTAACTAACCCCCCCCCCCCCCACAGCCATCGACCTACGTCGCAGCCTTTGTGGCAGCATAAGCCTGTCATCAACTCCCATCCTGCACCTCATTAATGATGCATCAGAAGATGGAGCGGAGACGAGAGCAGAACTTCTTCCTACATCACTGGAAGCGAGGGGAACGCGAGCCTACGTGAGTCCACTATAAATAAGCTGGAATGAAGGTCAGTGGATGGCGAGCTACAGAATGTACAGCGCCTCACTTGCTCACTGGGGGGGAAGCGTAATGATGTGTGAGCGGCGAGGGGAGAGGGAGGCGTCTGATCTGTGCCGCAGGAAGAAGAAGGTCCACATCTCCAGGAATCACTCACAGCCGACAGCTCAGGGCGCTGCTGCATCACGCATCGCCGTCTTGCCTGCTGCTGTTGTCAGGTTGCCATGGAGACCTGATGACGAAAGCCAGGCCGAGAGGGATGCAGCAGCCCGGCGTTTCTATGGAAACTGCCTCAGCATCAGCTTGCGAATGATGATTAAGCTGCATTAATCACAGGATCTGATGGCGGATGTGATTTGGTCTGAGTAGCGCAGCACTGGGGGGTGAGAATAAGAGGGTGAGATGCAACCCCTCCCCGACGAGGCGCTGATCCTGTTTGCATCCAGACTCCAGCCGCCGACGCTTAGAGTGATTAAAGCAGAACTGTGATGAATACGTCACCATGTGACTGCTCATTAACCCCTTGGTGCTTAACCTGTGAACACATAACGAGCCTGGGGGGAGGGGGGATTTGGCCTTATTTTTTAATTGGCATTCAGTTGCTGGATGTGGAGGTGGGGGGAGTCACGTCAGCATCAGGACGACCTGTTCTTCAGAAGGAGCTGAAATGAGTAACATATTGCTTCTCCCACATCGCCGCCACTCTTCCAGGTTCCTGATTGGCCGATTTGGGACAATGACAGTGCGGCAAGAATGATCTTAGCAGCAAACGCCCACATGGGTCGTGCAGAAAGCAAATGATTCCACAAGAATATGCGGGAGCTCATAGCAGAGCATCACATGGAGCAGGCTGGGATATCCTGCAGGCCTTGAAGGCAGCGATCACATGACGTCACACCCGTTTCTCTTGTTCACCAAAACTCCTGTGGGTAACGCCCAATCCACTTTTTGCTGCAGGGCCACAGATTGAGCCTTCGACAGGCCAAACCCAGCCAGGCGAGTCATGCCGGGGCTGGGGGCCGCTGCCAGCGACTGACATTACTTCAGCATAATTAGCCTGGATTAGCAAACACGTGTCAGATGGGTCCAAGAACAGTGTGTGTGTGTGTGTGTGTGTGTTTGTGTGTGTGTGTGTGTAAACCGATCAGTGCTGCTCACTTTTTCTTGGACAGCCCTTTGACCGGTGGGGGTTGCTGCGAGGGGCCACCTTTCTCCACGGAGTTGCCACGACGACAGCTCCGCTCTCCGGCAGTAGGTGAGGAGGAATCCGATTGGGCCGCTTCACACACCACCTGGAAGCCCTGCGTGGTGGGGGTGGGGGTGGGGCAGATACCGGAGATAAACAGGCAGGAAGCTGGTTTCTGATAATTAATGGCTCTGCCTTTAGAGAGAGGTTTGAGTCATGACTCCCCTGCTAACCATGCTAATGCTCCCACATGGCTAGTACTAATGAGATGAGCAGACAGGGTAAAGGGGGGGGGGGCCGCCTGTTGCCTGAACACGTTCAATCAACAAGGGAGGCAAAGTCAGAGCTAAAATCGGTGTCTCACCGTGGGCGCCGGGTTACCGGATCCACAGGGGCTGCACTGGTTGTTGCTCGGGGAGTTCCTCTTTGCTGTTGGGACACGCAGAGCAGATTACACGTCTGAATAGTGACGCCACGGTCACCAGAGGTCCTATGTCAGCTGTGACCCCCCCCCCCCCATCCCACCTGTCACGATGTTCCTGACGGGCTTGATGAGCGCGGTGAAGGCAGAGATGTCGGGCTGACGGTGCTCCCACATCGGCTGCCAAATCGCCAAACCGCTGGCCAATCGGAAGGTCAGATCCGACTCCTGCAAAATCACGCAGAATCTCGTTAATAAGGAACAAGTGAGGAAAAGTTGGCACCACTTTATCAACCGCCCCATCCTAGACGCATTCCCACGTGTGTCGTAAACCAACCCGGAGTGTGTTTGCGCACACGGATCAATAATCATGGGACCGCCCAGAGAATGTGTGGTTGAGGGTTTGACTTTGGCCCAGAGCGATCCTTCACAATCGCCACGCAAACGCACAACTGCTCAAAACGAGTCTGTGATGCACGAGGCTGCAGGTCCGTAAGGTTCTGACCTTTATCCGATGGATCAGCGGCGCAAACAGGAACACGAACAGCTCCACGGTGGCCATGCTCTTGTGGAACAGCTTGGTCCGTGTGTGCTCATCCTCCTCCAGGAGGGAGCCGCTGTGCCGGGATCCCGACCCGCCGAGGGCCGAGCCGGAGCAGGATCCGGGGGCCCCCGGGGACGAGCCCTGGTTCCCCACTGGCTGGAGGAAGGCGCTGCTGCTGCTACCCGCCGACCAGCCGTGGCCCAGGCTGGGCTCGTGGTTACACTCCTGGGCAGCCTCCAAGAGCATCCAGTGGAGCGTGTGGAGAAGCTTGGTCTCGGCCACGCCCAGCTTGTCCTGGTGGCCTGTCAAAAGGTCAGAGGTTACACTTTGAAAGTCCTTCTGAGGACAGCAGGATGTTTCTTGTGGCTCTTACCCAGCTTGTTCCTGTTGGACAGCAGGATGGAGGTGCAGTGGAGCACATGAGGCAGCGCCGCCTGGACCAGCTCCCAGCGGGAGATACTCTGGATGGCCTCTGACAGGGATGGCGACAAGCCGTGGAGCTTGTTCTCCACCAGCACCCGCTCAAAGGACTGGGGAGGGAGCCAAAGAGGACAAAACAGACGTCAGAAGGGGACTACTGCCTCCCTCCTCCGCCATCTAAAGATCCCACTCTGCTCAGGCGCAGCCTGCGAGCGAGACAGGGGGAGCTCTGTTTGGACCCTGCAGGGACCTGGAAATAAATCATTACGGATTGGAGCTTCCAAAGCTCTGGCTCCTGGAGAGCAGGAGGACGCAAGGTGCAAAACTCATTTACTAATGCAAAAACAGGAGCCCAGTAGATTTGCAGGTGAATTAAGGTAAAAACAGATTACAGTGGAGGGATTTACTCCCACCGCTCTGAATGAACTTACCACACAAGATGCTTCATACTGCTTTCCCAACTTTGGACGCAGGAATGCACTGGAAAAAAGGGAGAAAATAGTCATTTAAAGGTTGAAATATTCAAAATTTCCATTGTGAAATAAAGGGGTTTTTCTCCGGACCCGTATGGTTTCGCTGCTGCCGCAAATTCACTTTACAGGTGTGATATCACGGAATCTGCATCCGTTCTCAAACCTATTACATTTCCCCGTGAGACGGAAAACTCACAACGCTGCCACATTTACTGGTCGAATTTCAAGGTTTTACAGATTGGGCATAAAAAGAAAAAAACGCGTGTCCCTTTTCCGCGCGGCGCGGCGCGGCACGGAACGCGCGGTACTGCGCGGCGCGGAAGAAGAAGCGGAGCGGCTGCCGTGTCCATCCTTCTCGTCTTCCATGTCGAACACCTGTTATCCATCCACACCAACCTGGTCTGCCTCCATAGGAAGGTCTGGATGGGGAACGGTATGCCTTTCCCGCACTCCGGCTCGTTCTCGTCCAGGCTTTTCCTCTTCACCATCCTGCCGCTCCTGCGTGACGCGCCGGGACGCGCTGCGGCCGCTGGATCTTCCAGGTGACCAGCGAGCTCCTCTTATGACATGATTAGGTTCATCCTGCATAAAATGGCTGCAAGTGTCGGTCAGCGATAGAGGGGGGGGGTGGATGGAGGGAGGGATCCGGGGTGGTGGGAGGCAGGGAGGAGAAGGAGGGAGCGCTGATTCCAGCGCCTCCCTCACCTCCTAATTTATCTGTTTAAAGACGCAGCGTCTGCGTCCTTCCAGGATGGCGCAGTCGTCATGAATAGAACGCTGAATGCGGGAAAAAGACGCGCCGGTTTTCATCCTTAATGTGAATATCAACAGGTTGTTAAATCAGCAATAAAAACAGTCTGACACTTCCGGTGTTCTTCAGTGAAACACGTCATGTTCTCCGTCAGGATCCTTATTGCCAATAAGAATCCGGGACGTTCTCATCAGTCACATGACAGGTAATAAAGGTGATTTCCTCCTGAGGGCGAGGATCGTGTGCTTCCTCCTCTGCACACCTGTAATGCGTTCCAAAATAAAAGCAGCGTTTGAGACGTGTGATGGTGATGAAGAAAACGAGACTCCATTGGCTTTTTTGTCATTTTTCTTTATTTTCTCACCCTGTAGGAGCCGTTTGTCATCAGAACATGTCAAACACAGGACAGGTGCGCACGCATCTACACGGGCAGTTAAATACACCTACACAGGCAAAGGGGGGAGGGGGGGCAACAGTCTAGGGAGCACAGAGGAACACTGGGGAGGAGGGGGGGGGATAACAGACATCACGGAGGGGGGAGGAGTTTCACAATGCAGAGCAGAGACTATTCTAGAAGGCTTCTGTTTCAGGATGGAGCTGCTCTCTCACTGGAATGACGTCACACACAGGAATGCATCATGTGACCCCCGCTTCTCTTGAAGAGGAAGGTCAAAGGACAGTGACATTTACTCTCACAGCGGTGCACAGGCTGTTTGTTTGTTTGTTTGTTTGTTTGTTTGTTTGCCATGCCAGCATCACAGAATTGCAGCCTAATAAAAATCACAAAGCTAAAGTCAAACCAAACAAAGAACTGCAAATAAAAACCCAAAAGATCTCTATTGGAAATCTATTGGAAAGCTAACACTTGAGCGCTGGAGCTGTGATGGTCATCCAGCGCCGCCAACGGGAACGCACGAAACCGCCACGACTTCAACTGGTGACATTTATGAAAAAGAAAATGCCGTAAGAGAATATTTCCAAGAATCATTACATATTAGGAAATTATAAAACCCAACCACCCAACAGAAAAAAAAAAAGTCACATTTCAGACATCAGCCATTCTCTCAGGTACAGTTGTATATTTAAAGACTAGCCTCTAGTATCTTTCAGTGCTGTATACACTTGGAACGGAGGTTACGACTTCCGCCTGGATCCCCATCAAAGTTGGAACGCGACGCTTTCCGAGACTAAAAATTGTTGTCCAATCATAAAAACTTCTGCTCCAGTCTTAGCATTCGGGACGTCTAGAACGAGAACAGAAAAGTCCATTCCAGGGAGGATGATGGGAAACGAGTGGTGATGTCAGTCTTGTGCAGGTTGGATTGGCAGCCAATCAGCTACAGCTGTAGAGCCGGTGGGGGTGGTGTTGCCACAGGAGACTTGGGAGAACGCCGGATGAATGAGTGAGATTGATGGGAGAGGAGTGGTGGTTGATTGATTGATTTTTTTTGTACTATGGAAACGGAGGCAGCCTCCTCATAACCCCTGCTTGGCCAGGGCGGCGGTGACGTCCTGGGCCAGCGTGGAGAGCTGAGGCGACTCCAGAAGGTTGATGCTACCGGCAGAAGACAGGTGAGGGGAGGTCCCTCCCACCTCCACCCCAGGGGAGTGGGTGACCACGATTTCTGCGCCGTGATCCACCCGAGCTTTGGCCGATTCCCGGAACGTGAGCTTGTGGCTCTCAATCTGACGAGAGAGGTAGAGAAAGCGTGAGAAGGGACGGAGAGAGGGAGAGAGTTTCAATCCGGATCAGTATCTTCATATAAGAGAAATGGTGCGGCTCTTCTTACCATGACGTTCCCTCCTCCTGGGGTGTGGCTGGTGTTGGACAGGGAGCCGACTTTGGCGTAGGCCTTGTCTTTAAAGTCTACCTTCGTGTTCTCAATTCGCACATAGCCTCCACCTAGGGAAAGGACGGCAAAGAAGGAGAAGGAAGGCGTGAAACCCACAGGGCAGTGCTCGCCTGCGGGGCAGCGCCTGCCCTGAAGGACACGCTCGGAGCACAAAGCAGCTTTCTCGGTGTTTGGTGTGTGAACATATAACATACAACTTTAATAGTTGTATTGGTGACATTCTTCAATCGAGTTTTATAAAATAACTCTTGAAATGTGCAAAATGAGGGAATCAGGACAAGGTGGTTTCGATAAAAATCGGGCTTTTGCCCTTTGGGGGTAAAATAGTGACTAAATAGCACCTGGTTTGTGGTGGATGTTGGACATGGAGCCACATTTGGAGGTGATGTGACTCACGTCGACCTTCTTGGTCTGGATCTGGATCTATGAGCAGCAGGAAGCAGACACTGTGTTGAAGGGAACAGCCGTAGAACATCCTGTTTGTGTGTCAGGGTCAGGGTTTTGGTCAGGGTTAGGGGTTAGCCAAAGCTGTTTAAATCAATCCACTGGACAATGTGTCCAGTGGATTGATTTAAGCAGTTTTGGATAACCATGACCTGGATAACTGAGAATCTACACAGAGGTCAGGTGTTAGGGTCAGGGTTACAGTCAGAGCTATGGTTAGGGTCAAAGTTAGGGTCAAGGTTAGGTCACTCACGTTTCCCCCGCCGGCCGAGTGCTGGATCTTATCCAGGGAGCCACATTTTGCCTGAATGTGACTGTAGTCCGTTTTGACACTGGGAATCATGACCTGAGAACGACAACCAAAAACACTTGAGGGCTTCTTAAGCCGGATGGAGAGAGGAGCTGACAGAGGCTGCCCTAAATGTGTCCTCATTTTAAATCCATGACCAGCAGAAGCTTTTATATCGATGAAGGGATAAAGGCATTTATTAGAGAGCTGAAGCTGCACTTTGAATGCTGTAATCCACAGACTCTTCTGTTCAAAACATCCTCTGGCAAAAAGAAAGAGGAGCTGATGATGACAATAATGATGAGTTGTACATCCATGGCTTTCTCTGGCCGTGTGTCCCCTTGTCCATTGATGCCACTGAACACAACAGAAGCCCAGTTTCTCCTACATGATTTGAACCTCAAGCAAACTGGAATGCGGTAAAAGCAAACTATACATCTGCCTTATTTAAATCAGGGTTGGTGCCCAGAGAGTTTATGTACTGCAAACAACCAGGAGGGGGCGCTGAGGAGTAACACTGACACGATTCCTGAGCCGCCCATCAGCTTGAACTGTTCGAGCACGATTGGAACGTCTGCAGCACTGATGGGTTTAGAAAACATAATTTTTTAAAACGAGACACATTTTATGGCTGAATAGATTTTATTTTAAATTGCAAGCGGTGACGAAGAGAGAAGGTGGTGCAGAGAAATGCTGACCTGGAATCCTCCTCCTCTCATGTATATGCATACTGAACTGTTGAATTTTATGACTTATCTTTATCATGTTCACCGGCACAGGTAAAAAGGCCAAATGTGCATCCCAGGTGCTCTGTGATTTTTGCCTGGGTGATGTGACTGGAATTTATATATTTGAGGAAAATGATGCAGGTGATGTATTTTCATTCCGTGTCTGTGCTTGCAGCATCTCAATAAGTAATTCCGACTGTAATTATTCATTCTCCGAGAGCAACTGACTCCGCAGGATGACTGCTGCTTGAACAAATGCTGTGAGGATCCAGGAAAGAAGAACTATTTTAAATAAAATGAAACCAGGGCGGTCTGTTTAGGATGGCTGTAGCCAGTTCGCATCCTTTTTTTTTTTAAGAGGATAAATTTGAGAGAGGTGGGGAGAAGGAAGACAAAGCGGATGTCAGGTGAGGGGGCCGTAGGCAGCGGATGATGAAGATGAGAGCAGACAGAAAGAGGAGGACAGGCAGTGATAGTCAAAATATAGAGGGAGTTCTGTGGGTATTCTATGTTTACAACTCACAGGGAAAAGATAGCTGCTGTTTAAACTTACATTTTAATAGAGACTTGTGTGGAATCGTTCTTATTATCTAGTGTGTTATTAGTATTTACTGTATATTCAACAGCTGCAGTCGACCGTAAATGAAAAACACACTGACTTAATTTTATTGAAAGGAGAAATTATTATCATCACATGTTCAAGGATGAAAGTTGGAGTCTTCTTTGATAGGTCATGAATAACAAGAGAAAAGAAAACCACTCATCCTTCAGCCTTTTCAGGCATTAGCACAAAAAGGTGCCCTTCACTGCCCCCATGTGGCAGGTTTAGGTAAACATATGGATGGTGAGCGAATTGAAGAACTTCATTACCCAGAAATCCTTCAGCTTACCGTGAGTCAAGTTTAACAAGTCATTCTCAACTGACTAACCCCCCACCAACACCTCCACACACACTCCCACACACACACACACACATTGGAGTTTGACGCTCTATGTGCCATTGATTCGGTTTCATTGGATTACCTGTCCACCTTTGGGCTGGTGCTTGAGGTTGGTGGTGGAGCCGATTTTAGACTTGACATTCTTCAGGTCAGGCAGCGGTTGGTTGAGAACCTTCAGCTGCCTCTGGGCAGAAGAAGGAGACTTGGGTGGTGTCCGGATCACCGCCACCTTCTTCTCCTGAAGGACGCTGAAGGACTTGGGTGTGTGGCTGCCAGGGGTACGAGATCCGGGGGTGCGGCAGGTGTAGCTGGGGGGTGTGCCGGGTGTGACGGCGGAGCCAGGTGTGGAGGCACCGCTACGGACGGATCGGGAACGAGCCGATTCTGTGCCTGAAGAGAAGAAGCGATGTCACTGGATTTACAATGAGGTTGAGGTGGAAACTTTTGAAAACCCACAGATGGGAAAAGAGACACAAAGAACACGTGAGTGGAGCGTCAGATCCGTCATCCGGTCGTCATGAACGGTTTCCACAAAACAAGCACGAATGTTTGACGAGGGAGGGAAAGCACACACGGGCAGATGAACTGATTTAATGTGAGGAGTCTGTTTCTTGGATACCGGTGCAGGACCAATGGGGACAGCGATAGAAGCAACATCCTGTTGTCATGGATCCCACCTGTGCCTCTGATAAAGCCTCTGCAGGTTTGACAAAGCAATTAAATAAGTGAAGTGCTCATTTCAAAGCCTGCAGACGCCCTTTAGAGTGATGTAAGACAAAGATGGACAAATAGGATATGTCAGGAACAAGGGTGTGGTACCAGGAGATATATGTGGTCTACCTGCCATGCCGGGGGTTCTCCCAGACCTGCTGTCAGCTCTGGACTGGAATGCTTGGGGGAAAGAGCAGGAAGGGAAAAGAAGTGGGGGGCAGGAGGTGCAAGGTGGGCGGAGTTAAAGTTGGCTGAGCGGCAGTGTTTTGATGCGAGGCTAACTAGCTATGGTGCATTTAGGTACTTACAGGTTGGCCTAGAGGGGGTTCCGCTGTCCTCTTGTTCGGCAGCAGGTATGTGGCGGGTCAGAGATTTGGCCGGCCTGGGGAGGGATGACCTCTTCTCAGGGCTGCGGTAAGCTCTCTCCTGAAGGGACACACAAACCGAGGAGTCAGTAAAAACAGGTGGAATCAGATGTCGACGAGTGCCTGCTGCCTACCAATCCCCTGTTTTTACCTTCTCTGCACATTTGTTCAGCAGAGGGGACGGGTGGGCGCATGCAGAAGTGGGGCGGACCTCGCTAAGCTCCGCCTCCACCAGGGGGTTCCGTTTAAGGCTACAAGCAGAACGGGGCCGGTCTGGGTGGTGATTAGATGCCCGACACTCAACTGCCATTTTTAACAAAGTGGCCCTGGAGGGGCTCTGGGACCGCGACCAAGTTGAGAGGCAGAAAAACAGGCGGGATGAAAGGATGATGCATGCAAAACAAACATTTCCGGACACAAAGGGTAAGATTAAAGACACATGTGAAGACTCCTTTGACCCTCCACTCCCCAACTTTTTGACTCTTATACTCACAGACACTCTCTGTCGAGGCTTGCATAAGAAAAGAGGAAGGCATGCAAGGCATAAATGAATATGGACAAAGACAAAAGATGCACAAATGAAAAGACACAAAATCTGATGAACATGTAGAACGTGTCATGAACAGCAGGAACTCAACCGTGTCACTTTTCTTCCTATTGTACTTACGGCGGTCCTCTCCCTGGACTGGTGGGCCACGCTGAGGGGGTATTGGCTTTCTACACCTGCAAAGAGAGAGTCCTGTTGTGATGGTCCAGGCAAACCAATAATGAAGGCATCTGTGAGGGTGAACGTTCACATGACACACTCACACACCCATAAATGTACGACTGACACCATTAAGGAAATATTGTGTTCCTTTGAGCGAGACGGTCTAATTTCCAATCATGGACCTTTCCACACCAGCTGACCAAAAAAACCTCCAACAAGCATCCATGTCCAGGAAACGAGGAGAAGGGACATTCATTGATTTACGCTGGCATGAGTGAGCAGAAATAAAGATGGGTATGAGGCACGGCAGCCCAAACTGTTCCAATTCTGACAGGAAGAAGATTAGTGCACCATAAATATGAATGCAGAGATGCAGACGTGATGATCAGGATGAGTGAGCAGCACATGATGTTTGCCAGCTACATTGCACCTGCTTAATTCTTCAATAGAGAGAGAGCAAATAGCCGTTAGCATACGTTTCAGTGTTGATTCAATTTCCAGTTAAAAACACTACTCATAATTAGAAAACAGAATTTGATTTTTTTGCACCATCTGCCTATAATTACAGCTTGTAGTGTGTACTTTAAAATCCGGATGCACTCTCTCTATGGACAGCATCCATTCCCGGTGAAGTGTTCACCTGAGGCCTTGCGTCTAGAGCCGTGAAGCGGAGCAGGCCGAGGGGGTCTGGCCGCTGCTCTGGCTACACTGAATCGAGACGGGGAGCGACTTTGGAGGGCTGACATTCTTTTCTGGTCAGCCCTCCTCATGCCTACTAGCAAAGAGGAGAGAGAGAATTATACCGACAAGCAAATGTGCTGCAGAAAGTGACATTACTTAAATGTGCCTTGATTAAGAACATCATATTTCTTTAATATGGAAATGAAACCTTTCTTCTTCATCATCTCCTCTCTTGGCGGATGGTGGCCAGGTGCTTTACGGATTGCTTTACTCTCAATGGTCCCAGGACAGCCCCTTCCTCTGCCAGGGGCCCGTTTAGCGGGTCTGTCCACTACAGGAGTACTGGTAGGACTCTGGACCTGAGGAAGGGCTTCCAAATGCTCAGTCATGATAGTTTTGTCATCATCTGCAGTGGAGAGGGATTAAAAGAAGGCTAAAGCTCTGCACTCCCAGCTAGCTACAAGATACAGATTAAGATTCATTAGCAACAAGTTTTATGGTGTATGGAAATATGCATAACAGTGCGCCTTCAGTCCTAGCAGTTAATACGTCCCAGGAACCATACGCGATTAACGAATTCCGCAATGAGCGACAAACTATCTTATTATTCATGATAATTTAAACGTTTATGAACCCTCCCCATACTGATATTACACCACCTTCTATCTGTATTACTTTTCCCCCCACACTCTTATATACTGTTTAGAGCACTTTTGTGTCTCACGTAAGTCAGAGACTCCCGGAACGGAGTGCACTTCTGGGCGCCGTCAGCGAATAGAATTCGCATACGGTATTACGTGACTGCTTACCAAAAATCCTTGATGAGGTGAAGTCACGTGCGAATGCGGGAGGGCGCACTGTATGCATTAAATGACTAAAATATCTGTTTTACACAGAAGAATTCATTAATTTTACAAGTTCTGGGTACCTTGTGAGTCCGTCCAGCCACTGTCTGTATCTAGGAGGGAGACGTCCATGGTAGTTTCATCATGAGCTGCTTGACTGGTCTGGCAGAGAACGTCTGAGGTTTCCTCCACCTCCAGACCAATCTCAATGTCTTTCCCCTCCTCATCCTCTTCATCAATCCCTTTCTGCTCTCTCTCTTCATCCATCATGTCAGAACCAACCTCTTCCCTTGCTCGAAGCGCAGGTTGTTTTTCCTCCACTGCTTCGCCAGACTTGTTTCCTTCAACGTTATTTATTTTATTGTCTTCTTCTACTTTCTCGTCACTCGGGCCTTTATTTCTGGCATCTCCACTGGGTTGACCTCGATCAGAGCAAGGGGATAAGTGTGAACTATCTGTCCCAGGTTCCCCATCACTGTTTTGGCCACTATGACTCCATTCTTCTGCCCACGATTTGGAATCTTCTTCCACCAGCTGATCGCCTAATATCATCCTCACCTGCTCGTCTTTTTCATCTTTTTTAATTGGACTTTCGTCTTTTTGATTTGTCACCAGAACTACAGGTACTTCGGCTTCTTCCATTATCTCTTGGGGCTCTTCCGCAATCTCAATATCATCCTCATCATTGGCTTCTTCCTCTACTTGTGCTTGAGGTATGACGATGACTGGAGAAGTTATGTGTGGATCTTGAACAGCATTTGAGGTCTCTTGCTCATTTATTCTTTCCAATCTTGTGGGTGTCACATTCTCACTTTCAATCTTCTTGACATGTATTTGTGTGTTTTCCAAAAATGGAGTTGATGATATTTCTTGTTTGTTGTCTTTGTCTTCTGACTGCCTCTCAGTTTCAGGACCACTATCTGCTTCGACCTTTGGTAAATCATCTTTCTGTGCCTTCTGTCCATCAGTTTGGGTTTCTAAAAGCATGTCCTTTGAGGAACTGGGGGAGGTAGGACTTGAAGTCTTGATTCCAGTTTCTGTAACATTGAAAGTAAAGGAACTATCGGGTGGAATTGGAGAAGCCTCTCTGGAAGGGTCTTTTTCAATGTCTACCTCAGGGATTGCTTGTATTTTTATGTCACCAGGCAAACCACTCTCCAAACGCAACTCAGTCAACCTGTCTTTTGAAGAAGATATTGGGATTCTTAGACGATCTGGTTTTACTCCACTTGTCACTGCTTTTTCGAGAATCAGGGAAGACTTTATTGGTACATCTTTCTTTTCAAACACTACTTTTTGAGAGACGTCAGAGATAATACCTTTACAATCTTGTTGCAGTACTTTTTCAACATCTCCAACCTCTGTGGTCCCAAGCGCCCTCTCACAGTCACTCTCGATGGATGGGAAGCGCTGGTGTGGAGGGTCCCCAGGACTGGGTATGTCAGCAGGTGAAGGCATCGGCCCAGAGTACTCACTGAAAACACAGTATCCTAACTCCTCAAACTGGCTTTCCCCTCCCATAACTCTTGAGGTCTGGCCTCCCAAGTTAAACTTGGCCAAAGAATTTCCCAGCAAGGTTGATGCATCAGCAGGCATGGACTTTCGCCTCATGTGGTCAAGCCCCCTTCTATCTAATGATGGCTGAAGCAGGGCTCCAGCCAGGTCCAACATTTCAGTGAGGCTACCTGAGAGGTTAAGTCTAGCAGTGTGCTTATCAGAAGGTAAAGGGGTGTCTGCCTTGCTGAGATCTTCTTCTGAGAGTTCTTTGATAGCTGGGTTCCCAGAGACAGCTGGAGGAGAGCTGCTACTCTCCACAGGTTCCTCAGGACTTAACCTATCTGAGAGGGCTTGTTCAGTCTGTCCCACTAAAGACCCGACAGTCAGGTTGATGGGGAGAACCCTCTGTTCCAATGACATCTCACCAGGAGGTGAGTGGTGTTGACTCTCACAGAGTTCCTCAAGCTTTTGCGTCTTGCTTTCAGTTCCTCCTCTTAACTTTGCGTCCTCTGTTGTGTTCAGTTCATAGTAGCTCTGGGCTTTTGATGAATGCCCTTCTTGATTTTCGGAGGATGTGTCAAAGTATGTTTTTGCTTTTACAGACCAGTTGTCTGTAAAAACATGTGACTTGACTTTCAACTCTGCAGGGAGCTCTGGCCTGGGACTGAATACTCTGTGCTTTTGATCCTCTGTTTGGAAGTCACCTGATGGTATCTCAGAGAACTTCATGTCTCCACCACTATCTCGGTCTTCCACAATTATCTCCTGAACTGCTGTTGACTTTTCTGAGATACAATCCATACGGGCTCCAGATTTTTCTGGTCCTTTGCCTTCGTCTTCGAGAGTTGATACCACCTCTTCATACAAAGCTTGTTTTATGTCTTTTGTTTCGGACTGTAAAAGTAAGTTGTTCCCCGCGGTCCCCTTCACTATAACTCTTCTGTCTTGGTTACGCTGTTCAACCATGGATGCTTCATAGACTTTGGTCTTTTTTACAAAGAGTGGACTTGAAGAAACTGCAGCTGCAACCTTAAATTCCTCTTTCTCATGCAGCAACGCATCTTCTTTCACAGCAGAGTCAGCCGATGCTTTATTGATAGATTCTTCTGGCTGGGCTGTGAGTTTGAACGATACTGTACAACTTTGTGCCGAGTCACATTAGCTAAAAGCTTTTCTTGAAGCATCCACAAAAGTTAGCCAATACAGTCAAGCCGAAGCCTTAGCACATAGATACAGTAGCTGTCCATGAAGCCAAACACCCAGCAGTGTATTCAGTAGCAGGCCATAACAGCACAGGAGAGGGATGGGGGGTGGAGGGGGGGGGAACTAGAGCGCGTGCACAACTGGAATGAAGGGATGACTTGCTTGATGGTAGATGACAAAACGTACATAAATATTGAATTCCTATTGCAAACAGTCACTTTGATAATGAAGTTACTCTTTCACTGTAAGGACATTAATTCTCTTTAATTTGCTAATGCAGTCATGTGGATGTGAATGAAGCTCTTTATAAAGTATTAGTGTGTATTTTTGATTCAAACGATCCTATCAGTAAGGATGGAGATACACTTCCAGTGAAGGTGGCTGGATGTTCTTAGTAACAATAGGAAAACAGGCACACTCTTTGCCTTCGGAAGGAATGAAAATGATACAGAAGCTGAAGGCAAGTGATAAAGGATGTGAAATACATCCAGCACTGAAACATGAAGCATCCATACAGGTTGGAGTTGGGCACTTCTTCTTGTACAGAATATTTCAACAAATCTCCCATATAAATATAGAAACAACATATTAGTGACATGTCTTCAACGCTTAACAGTCAGGACAGTGATATTTGCATTTGCAATGTAGTTGGCAATACAAAAAGTGCATAAATGATCAACCGCAACATGGTTGATCAGGTGTTCCAATGTTGCACCAATGAAAAGCAAATGGTCATGTACGGTGTGAGGAAAAGCTCAAAATCAAAATGCTGTGTCGCACCATCGTTTTGCAGATGGAAGCTTCAGGTGTTGAAGCAAAATATGAGAAATTAGGAACAATAAAAGCCGTGAAAAGTTCGGCAGCAAAGCCCGAGCTGCATCACATTTCATACGTCAGGAAAGTTTTTTGGAGAAGAGGCCATGGTTAGACATTCACCCCAATACACTCTCATTGCTACCCCACACTGTGTGGATGCACAAAAAACCACACACACCTTTTTCTGATGAGCTGTGTTCACTCTGATGACTTCCACCATTGAGGACCTCAGGTGTCTGAGCTGGCTGGCAGCCCAAAGCCTGGGGCTCTGTTAAATAATCTGTCTGTTCTAAGAGCCAGTCTCCCGACTCCTCACGCGCCCCTTCCTCCTGGTAATTGTGGGGCTCCTGCAGAACCTCCTCCTCATCCTTAACCTCTACTTTATCCTCTTTGAGCAGGGAAAGGAGACACACACATGAGACATGGATGACAGTAAAAACTTTCAGCTCTGATGGAGATGCATGGGATGCAATCGACACACTCTAATCTCAATATATTTAAGGTTTGCACAGTTTGCATAATAAAGCATCTTGCCTGAATAATAGCTTACCTCATATTAGCCCTAAAACATGCAGGGAGACAGTTTGGTGATTGCATGCCACATGCAAGAAGGAAGTGATTAGACACACAGGTTTCTGTTACTGCTAAGCTGAAAGTCGATCTCTGATTCCCTCGTTGAGGAAATCAAATGATGCAGCGAGCAAAGGAGCAACAGACATCGTGAAGGGGAAGCAGATTTGTGACGCAAAGGGCTCTGGTGGCAGGTCGTGTCCTCGCATAAAGGGGATGTGTTAGGAAGCTAATTGTGAACCTCTAGTGATGTGAACAGGACAGAAGTGTGGTGCATGCTGCAGCCTCCTGCGTGACGATGGTGACATGATGATCGAATGACGTGCAAAGCGACAGGTAACCCTGACGTTAAACGCTAAGGGACCGGAAGAAAGAGGAGGAGTTTTCTAGTCATGCTTTTCTGGGGTCTGATATCTTAAAACCTTAGAATGTTAACGTTAGACACGTTTCCAACACTCTCGCCGCCATTAACGCACTCATCCTGAATGGTCTGAGTGGCTGAAGGTGTGTAGGTGTACCTGGTGCCACAGGGCCAATCTGCTCAGCGGACGGGGAGGGGGGAGGGGAAGGAGGCAAATTGGCAGAGTCATCCACTGCGAAGGGAGAGAGAGAGGGAGAGAGAGAGAGACAGCACTGGGATGACAAGACATGGATGGGAAGGACGAAATGAGAACCGGGATAACTGTCGTCCTGTTCTTCCTCTTCCTCTCCCCTTCCTCTTCTCATTCAATCTTCAATTTGTGAGGACTATTTTCATCCATCCATTCCCTGCTGACGTCACTGATATTAGAGTATTTCAGGAACCAAGAATTTTAACCTACATACAAGACTCCCCTCGCTAACTACATTTGTAGTTCCCTTCTGGGAACTGGTCACCTTCTCCTGGCGACGTGGACCCAGTAACATTAACCCACAGCTGCCCATGTGGTGGGGTCCCCCGGCAGAACTGTTCTCTCACATTCTCACTCCGACACACTGCACATATGTTCCCTACCCATTGTTCCAGGATGAGCGGCCGCCCCGCCGTGGTAGCCGTTCTCCCTGTAGGCCGAGCTGTAGGCCGAGTAGCCATTCTCGCTGTTCTCCTGGCCATTGGAGGACCAGTGCTCTTCTGGCTGCCGACCGTCTGCCATGACCAAGGAGGGGGGGTGGATAGGTCACCTGTGAGAAGGAGACACCAAGGTGACGTTTGTGCATGCAGAGGAAGGAAGGAAGTTGTGAAGAAGTCAAATCCGGCATGTTCACAAGTCTGCCAGCAGGGGGCGGAAGGGCTGCATGATTCCACTGCCGTGTCTCCTTTGTCCTAGCATCCAGAGCGAGGGAGGGGGGTGAAGCAGCTGCACCCACCCTACTCTGTTTGGTCTTTACAATCAGTATAGTCCTACTTGTTTCCGTGAGCTGAGCCCCCCCCCACAACCCCTCCACACATGATCCTGTGGGATTCCTTAAAATACGACATGCAGGTTCAAAACAGGCAAAGGAATTAGCCGATGAGAGAAACCACGTGAACACACCCTTCACCGTCGACGAGGACGTGGCTACCATGGTAACCAGAACTGTGCTTTAGGAAGGTCCGACAGAATTCACCCTATTCAGACAAAAAACTAGATCACATGACATACAGTAGCACCTTAGCTGATTCACAACGGCAGCACGCTTGAGTACGCACCATTAAAGCTAAAAGCTACCCCCCCACCCCACCCCACATGTTGCTTTCTACACAGAGTTAGCCCGGCAGTCAGAGCTCAATAACACAATTATCATCCAATCGCTGCAGTTAATTTGATCAGAACAAATCTTTCTTCCTCCCACCATCGCGGTTCTTCTACCAAACCGAAAGCCTCCAGAGGACCATTAGACCATTAGACCACTTTGCTCCTCTTCTTTCTTTTTCATCGTATGAAAGGAAAGATTCTTTATATTTTTCTCTGTTCTGGATAATTATGGGAATCAGTGAATTCTTTGCCTCTTCAGTGCAAAATATTTTTTTCGTCTCTGGTTCTTGGCTTCTAGGCGTCTCTCCTTTCCTGCAGTGCTGCCTGACAACAGGCTCGCCTTCACCAGCTAACGTCTGCTGCCGTGGGAAGACTTGAGGGTCAGAAAGGAGGGAAAGCCAGAGAAAAAACACGAAAAGCAGTGAGGAAGAAGACCTCCTGGCACTGACGGATCCTGGGCTAAACTGTCTGAGCCTGACGATCTCGGCCCGGGGCTTCAATCTGGTCCCAAGAACAAAAAGCGGTGCCCCGACATCCAGACGGCTGTCGGGGGATTCGGGATCGACCTGCTTCAGCTGCAGGTTTGGCCACGCTTGGTGATCACACATCGTCCACGTAACGTTCCATAAACCTGCTGCCTACAGGACTGTTGTTAAAATAAAGAAGCTTATTTGCAGGGCAAACATAAAGCACACCTTTACTGACACGTATTCACATGCAGAACCCCAGTGAACCGGTGGTGTTTAGGTGTGTGTTTCAGCTGCATTCATTTTGCTATGTCTATACATTTTATCAAATTGCTAGAACAATGGCCTACAGAATGGAAACCTCATCTTAACTAAACCAACACTCGGGGTCAGATCTATCATGCCTGAGGATCTCCAGCCGAACCCACCATCCTGAGAGGAGGAGGTGTGACTCACCGAACTTCCTGTGTCCTACCTCTCTCTGCAGACTCAATCCCACACAATAATCCCACCTCACTTTCCTCCCAGCCAGTGCCTCCCACCCTCCAAACTCCAATATGGGTCAGTCATCACGCCTCCATGGAGCGCCGCTCACATCGGAATGTCACCATCCATTTAGACAGGAGTGTGGAATCTCTGGCAGCCAGCATTAGTAGGCCAACCTGGCCTTAATCCACAGTGAGAGCACCACAGTGTGTGTTTGTGTCCATGTCTGTGTGGAACCTTGGCTTTTTTTTATCATCAAAATATATATTTGTTATAATAATCCATCATTTCAGCCTGAATTCCTCCCATTCCCTGTATCAATACTTCATCCGACGGCACTCGGCTTTGAATGCGGAGCATTTAGTGAATTGATGAATCGGATAAGGCAGGAATTTTCCCAAAAATAACCAGTGAAGACAATAGAAGGTCAATCAATCTCTTTCTGTGTTACCAACTCAACTCCATTAACAGTTCCTGCAACAGCGCTCGTCTTCGTTACAGCCTGCATGATGTCAAAGTTGGCGCAAAAGTATTTTAATAGATGTGCAAGAAAAATCTCAATCTTTTGGTACCCTTCACCTCTCACCCCAACCCAGCAGCTTTGAGGATGGCGTCAGTTGCCATGACCTGCGATGCACCGTGAACCCAGCGGCGTCCTCCTTCAGAACCACAGCAGATGGCGGATTATGTTTCGTTGACTCAGCATGACGTGGGGGGGGCTTGGAGCATAATGAGCTCTTCCGATAAAGTGTGAATTAAGTGTGCATGTGGTAAACGCAAGCACAAGGTGCACAGATCCTGTAGAGGAGGTGCTGGGAAAATCCCAGTACCGTATTACGTGGAGCAGAGGTGCATGATGAGTGATCTGTAGGCTGTAAGAATGGTAGAAAACTAATAAAGATATATTAAAATAGGGTATTTGGTTTGTGCAATTTTGATTTATATGTTGACACAGCTTACAAATATACTAA
This sequence comes from Antennarius striatus, assembly GCF_040054535.1. NCBI lineage: Eukaryota > Metazoa > Chordata > Actinopteri > Lophiiformes > Antennariidae > Antennarius > Antennarius striatus. Next base: position 7,431,317 of record NC_090799.1, on the reverse strand, counting down.
TCAATTAATTTTTGGCTGTAAACCCCCTCCTTCCAAATAACAACTAAAACTGACAGCTGCCCCCTCCTTTTTTTTTTCAGCCTTCTGATCTCATCGTAAGAGTCGACCCATCCTGGAACGCATCAACCCCCACCTCGTGCTGATGTCACCGTTGCCATGGTGATAGAAGACCAGGGGCTGGGAGGGATGCTGGCTACAGGGAGCGGACTTTGGCTACGTTACGGGCAATGAAATGGGTCAACCGGCCCCCCCAGGCACAGCCCCGGGGATCCAAACACAAATCGAAGCTGAAGCCATTTAATTCATCAATCACCAGAGAGCTGGTAGCGGCGCTGGGCAGGGACTCAAGGCGGGTGTCTCAAGGGGGTGCAACGGCATGCAAACCCCCCCCCCCCCCCCCCCTCTTCAGTATAACCCCTGACTGGGGCTAAATGTAGACGCAGACACAAACACAAGACTTTCCCAAAACAACATTTACAACCCAATCTAGCCTCGTGCCTGACGTCGAACACGGCCGAGCTAGAAAAGCAGCAAACACAAGAAGCCGCTAATGGCTGCTTCTTTATCTCATGACAACAACCACAACCATCGGCCTCGGAGCTTCCCACGTGTTACCGGGTATATTTCCCCTGTACTATGTATCCGTGAAGCCACTAAGACATGACACCGGGCCCCATGAGTCATGGGAAAAGTGAGTGTAAAATGTCCAGAAGCAGGAGTGTGTAGTTCACCATCTGGCAGAGCTCCAGATCTCTATGTTCGTGCTTTTTCTCTTGGTGATTTAGGAGTGTGATGAAAATAGCTTACTTTAAACACCGTGTTTGAGCAAAGGAGCTCACCCGCGAGGTTTTTAGAAGGGATTTACAGTGGCGTTGGCTCCGCAGTTTGCTTTGTCCTAAACCCACAGTTACTCCATGAACTGCTGTCAAATGCTGTATATTCTGGGTTCTCAGACGATGAATCCTGCTTTTCATCATCATGAGGTTCCATGGCTGTGGTTAATAATTTGTGCTTGAATTGGGTGCAACAATAAAAAACAACATGTGCAGTTGGGTTCCATCCACCAACCTGGAGCTGTTTCAGTCCTTAGAGACAGAAGAGCGCTGCTGTGAGGCGTCCTGTCAGACCTAGAGAAGGAGAGGAAATGAAAGCATCAGTAAACCACAGCCGTGAAGGTGATTCCGCTCAAGAGCGCTAACCTCAAAGTGATGGGATGGAACCAACAACAACAGCAGTCAATCTCATCTACTCAGTGAATTAAAATACAAATAGAAAGGTTAAACAACAAATTACACTTAAATTTATTCCTTTTCATGTCTGTGATAAAAACCATAGCTGGAGGCCATCAGCCAATTAGCTTTACTTAGAAACAAGACCGGTAATGAGGGACAACTGCTAGACAGGTTCCATAAAAAAAAAAGAAACCAACCTCCTCGTGATGTCATTAAAAGCTCAATTATTATTTTATTTCATATAAAACCAACATGTAAAACGGTCTACCAAAACAAAGACGAAATGATCTCGATCCAACATCCTCCGGGAAATCACACAAAAGAGTTAAGCTAAGACAATGAACCTCATATCTCACAGGAGCATGAAATGTGTTTCCAATAATGAAGCGTGACTTTAAACTTGAGCGCAAATGAGACCTGTGTTTAAGTCCATTATCTTGACCAGAGGTCAGGGGAGGAATGTCAGTCAGTAAAAATAAAAGCAACGTAAAAGAGACGACTTTTCATCAACAAGCGATTACAAGTGAAGACGTCCCCCTCGTGCCAACAGCACCGACTCCACTGAGCTGTTTTTGAGATTTGTCAAATTCTTGGATTGGTCCTCTGGGGCCGAGCCAAGACGAGTAGAGGATGCGTACAGCATGAAGAAAGACAGATCTGCACATTTGCTCTGGTTTGGGACCACAAAAGACGTAGAACACAGAGCATCCTGTTAGCATTAAACCTCTGAAAGGACCATCGGGGGGCTCTGGCGCCAAAAACCACAGTTTGGATGGAAGGAGAGATAGGGGATGAAGACGAGGGGCGCAGAGAGGGGGGGGGGGACTCTCCAAACAGGAAGGAGCTGATTTACTGGAGGAGAAGGAAGGAAAAGTATTCCTACTGACACACTGCAAAAGTGGAATTGCAGAGACAAAATACACATTTACCTTTTTTAATGTCTTTGCCTCGGGTTTGTCAAAATAAAAGCATGTCTGCTGAGCTTTGATTTGGATTTATGCCTCGCTTTTGTCGTTTCAGCTTTAAAGAGCTGTGCAAAAAGAAGGTGGTCATCCCTTTATTTTGTTAACTCTGTATATTTAAAGAGAGACATTTATTGCTGACATATCAAAGATGGCGAGGTGAGGAAGGAAGTACCTCTGTGTCGTGAACCGCTCATGACAATTCAGATCAACACGGCTTGTGGTCTTAATGGACAGAAAAACATTGCTGCCAGTGACTTATTGTGCAAAGATAAAGCATTAATAATTATCTTTTTGATCACTCCTCTCACTTCTCTGCACTAATGGTCTGTTTTGGGTCACAAGCATATCTGATTTTCATCTAATTATTATAGCTTTTACTGGAAGATAATGCTGCCAATTTAATACCTTTTACATCTTATCAGTCACTGGAGATGACCATCCTGTGGTTCTGGACTTAATGGACGAGTGTAAGCCGCCAGCAGAGGGCTGAACATACAGCAGTATGTCCTGAGGATGACTATGACGACCCTCATCTCCCCGGAGGCAGAGGCCAAACGGGTCAAACAGAAGGCAGAGGAAAATGAGGAGGAGGAAGGGGGGTGGGGGGGGTGGAGGTGGACTCAATCCAGACCATCAGAGATGAGGCAAACAGGAAATGAATCTAAATCTTAGGCTGAGATGTTAACATCGTAGGGAGACCAAATGATTTGTTCCAGTTTATCTGAAGTGGAAAAGACTACAAGAACAAATTCACTTTATTAATATATAAATACTAGCGGGAAGTAGTGGGTGGAGCTGGTGACAGCTTGACAGCGTTAGACTTTTCAAGTGAGCTAAATCAAATATATAGGTAGGGATAGTCTGTGTGTGTGCGTGTGTGTGTGTGTGTGTGTGTGTGTGTGTGTGTGTGTGTGTGTGTGTGTGTGTGTGTGTGTGTGTGTGTATACGTATATATATGTGTGTGTGTGTGTATATATATGTATGTGTATATATATATATATACACAGTGTATATATATATATACTGTATGTGTATATATACAGTATATATATATACAGTATAAATACATACATATACACACACACAGTGCACCCATCAACACTCACGACCTACCGAAAATCCACCAGGATTTTCGGTAGGTACTCACGTGATACCGTATGCACGTTCTATTGGCTCTATCGAAGATGCGTTGATTAACATGCTTGACACTTGGATATTTGTTCGTCTATTTCTTTCTTCATGAGTCATAAAGTTTATTTGAAGTTCTTCGACGTGGAGCTGTTATACGTCAAAAATTTTAACTCTGTCCTTTCTATGTGTGCATGTAGACACGGGTCACACACACTGATGTCACAGCGGTTTTCGTTGCAGGGAGACGCCCCCCGGATAGAAAAAGTTTCGGTTACAGCGTCCACACGACAACACAGACCCGGCGTTATCAACAACTTCACTTTGGCCGGCATTTTCGTCCTGGATATCTTCATTTGTTTGGTGTTTGGAATAAAGTTTGATATTAATGTTTTATTGTGCAATTTCCAAGGGTTCCCGCTAGTACTATATATATATATATATATATATATATATATATATATATATATATATATATATATATATATATATATATATATATATATATATATATATATATATATATATATATATATATATATATATATATATATATATGCTGTATATATAGACACATTCAGGTCTTAAACCAATGACTTCTGGCCCCCCAGCCCAAGACTTAGTGGGTAGAGCTACTGCTGGCCCCCATTAGACTTCAGAACAAGGAGTTTTAGTGTCCAACATTTCCTGTGTTCAGACTCAAAATTTATGCAAAGCACCCAATCATGACATCAGAGGGAGTTTCCTGGCCTGACATGACCCTATTTTTTCCAAGGACTAGAACTACTGTTACCTCCTGCCACAGAGGGGGAGGAGCTTTTTATAATGTCTGATGGTGTTTAATTACTGCAACAGATGCACAAAACACACCTGTCCACCTCAGGAACCCCCGCCAGGAACTGCTGTCAAGGTGAAGAACGGCATAAAAGAGAGTTCCTCTCAGAATGAGTTTCTCTCATTCTGAGAGTGATCCCTACACTCTTCTTCCACAGTCATTTCAGACTTGGTGTGAAGTGCTTAAGCATACGGTCAAGAGTCCCCTCTGTTCTATTACAGGTGCACAAAGATAAGAACAACACCAAAGACACACAGCCCCAGTCTTGGCAGAGTCATCAGCCACCACCACCACGAATCTCTGGCCTGGTAAAATGATGCTGTATATAAATGAAACTCTGTGATAATCATTATCTTAACTCCTTGACGTTGACATTGAGCTGTAATAAGTCCGCTCACTCAGCCAAGAAACATCTACAGACTCATTTCCTTTTGGAACGTGGTCCAGTTTGCAAGCATGACAGCTCCAACCTGCAGACGCATGCCTCATTCAGCAGATAAGAACCAAACATCATCTGTGTGCTCAACATCTACAAGCTCAAACACATGCAAACAGCTCAAACACATTCAGTGAGCTATTTTTTGGGACCAGGTGCAAGTTTTTTGCTCCCCAAGGCGACAGCTGCGCATGAGACTAGAGATCGGTGGCAGAACTGGTTCATGTCAGTCTACATGGTGGTTTCTTAGTGGCCTCAGAAAATTATACATTATCAATCAAAGTGAGAGACAGGGTGGCCTGAAATGTCGTCTGCAGAAAGTGATTTTTATATTCTCATTCTCCTCCCGCTCCTTGGACTTTAAACACCTTCAGAACATTCCTTCCTTGAAGCCAGGTTTTAGGAATTCTCCTCAGGTCATCCACTTTTCCACATATTCTCACATGCGGCACCATCAATTTCCTCCACAAGGTTACGTTTAAGCTGCATTTCCTGCAGTCCACCAAAAATAACGCGCTGTCCATTCCATTCAGCCGCATCTGTCTCTACGGCTCACATCATCTTTGTCAGAGCTTTGACATCCGGGCTCACGATCATCACGTATCACATGTCCACAGATCCTTTGGGGCATTCTGTCAAAGTGGAGGGTGGTGTTAATATGACTTCAATGTCCCTTTATCCTTCGTTTTTGCCTCAACAAACACCAGACATCACAGGTCCCTCTCTGCTATATAAAGAGTTTGGGCTTAATTTTTCCACCTGCTCCCATCTGAACCTGACCAATACAGTTCCGCCAATGCTAACAGGCAGAGTAAAACGTCCTGTGGTCTCCAGCAGCTCGGTGTCGCCCCCAGAGGCCAACCATAGATAGATGCTGTGTCTCAAACCACTGATGGCCATGTGCCTCGGAGGATATCCTTATTTAATTCCAAGGAACAAAACTCAGAGGAGGTGGAGGTTGACATGCAAACAGGACAAGCAGTGTTCTCAGGGCGAAGTATTAAGTTGGGTGACCGATGTCTAGATGAGGCACGTCACAGAGACTAAAGGCTACCGACAGACAGAAACAGCCGCTGGCTTCGCGTGACATCATCTCTTTCGCTCAGTTGAATGTCAGCGGCAAATATCCCAAATAATTAAAATGTTTGGACACACAGTGGAGGTGATATGGAAGGATGCACTGAACAGACTGCAGGAACAAGTCCTTCTCTTGTTTTTCTTGCTTGTGAAACAATTACATGCTTGCATTCCCGAGGGAAAGGTCATCTTACCTGGCAGGTAGAAGCTCCAGCCTTTGGTCGGCGAATAGGGCACAACGGAGGGAGGGGCTTCCTGCAGAGAGAGACGGGAAGGTGGGTAGTTATAGGGACAGTATCATACGGGTGGTGGTGGCTGATGGCAAACACTAACCTACCCACATGCTGCCTCACAGAGATCTCCCCCCACCCCCACCCCCCGTTGAATCCCCTTCAACCACAGGCACTCCCCACTTCAATGGATGAGGGGTGTCGGGGGGATGGGAGGGTGTTGCCATGTCTGTTTGTCTTGTCTGTGTGCATGTGCCACATTAATTCAAAGGGATGTGGAGCTCATCAACTCCCCATGGAATGGAGTTTCAAGATAAATCTCTATCCAAGAAGATTCCTTGAAGCATATTTCATACTCCAGGTGGTGTTTATCTCATCCGTAAAAACTCATAAGACGTGTTGCGGATGCATGAACCCTTCAACCGGTGCAGCGTTGGGGGTTATACATGTGTGTGAAGGAGGGGGGAGGGGGGAGCTGAATATTTTTTCTGTCCTGGTGCTCATTTGCAAGCATGGCCAAATGCAGCAGCAGCATTAATGAAACAAAGACTGAGGGGGAAAGAGGAGACAGGTTTGGAGAGACAGACTAGGAGAGTCCAGAGACCAGATGAGCTGAAGCACATGAAACCTAATTCCCTTCCCGTTGGCATTTCGGAAATTCATTAACGTAACCCTGTCCCTTATGGAGGAAATAAAATAACAACAGTATTGCGAGACAAATTTCTAGAGAGACTCTCCAAAACAACCACCAAACCTCACTCCGACCGCCGAAGTTGATGCGAGGCTGATTCATAAAGGATCGAGTCATACAGTTCACAAAAACCACTTGTAAAATTAGAGGAAGAGGAGGAATAAACCGAGCCAGGCCAGCTCTTTCCAGCCCACATCACATCCTCTCCAAGTCCCATCATTAGCTTGTACCGTTTTAGGGGGGTGGAAAGAGTCATTAGTGTAAGACTGTAATCAACCTGTCAGGATCGGGGACTGGATAAAGTTTAAAAGAAGCAATGAGACGTTTAAAATGTCGGCGGTGGTAAAATCAATTTTTAATATGATTTTTATGAAGCTGAAGTTTCACCGGTTTGGGGTAAGTGGAAAGAGGAGATACGGAGGGAGGTAAGGAAGGTTTGCTGGCGTAAAAGGGAGGGACTCGGTGCTCCGATGAGGTGAAGACAGTCCTGTCACCGAGCGACTGCAGGGTGGCCTCATGCCAGCACTGATTAGAGAGGGCCGGACCACAGCTGCGGACCCAGTCTAATCCCCCCCAGCCTCCACTGCCTGGAAGCCTTCGCCAAACAGTAATCGTCGACTGCTGAACTTTCACCAGACAAACTTGCAGACTACACCTGCAGCGTTTTAGTTAGATGCTAAACGGAAATGGTTTTGTGTGATTAAGGTCTCCCATAATAGAAAAAAGACATCATTTGGCCCCTTCCCTTCCAGGTGGCATCAACATTTCCCATCAGCCTTGTCAGGGCCATCCTGAGACTTTCACCCAGACACAAATCTGATAATCTCTCTCAGACTTGAAAAGATCTGATCGACACTATAAGTCTATAGCATCGGAAGGATTACAACAGCAATCTCTTACCAACTGTAGGTTGAAGACTTATTTCCAGCAACTCCTCCTTTTGGCTGAAAACACAGCACCCACTGGTTTTGTTGTTTACTTCAGACAAAGAGCAAATTAGATTCAAGACAACGATAATCTTATTAGCTAAATCCGAGCTGATCTGAACGTTTGTTCAAAGGTTAGCAGCCATTTTTCTGTCTCAAGGGACAAACAATCCATTCACATGACATCATCACTGAGGGCTTCATGAGATAATTTATTGTGGGGTTAATGAAAAAGACTCTCTAGATGGAGAATAACTGGATAATCCACGTGTGGCCACAACAGATTTACATGTCAGATTAACTCTGAAGTTTATTCCGTGATGTTGACACAATCTCCAGCCACCCGGCAGCTCCAGACACTTGAAGACGCCTAAGCACTACGAAAAAGTGGAGCTAACTCATTCGCCACGAGCAAACAGCAGGCTGCTGATTGGCTGAAAGTGAGCATCGGAACATCTGACTGCCCAGCATCTATGAAGGAACTGAAAACACATGCAGTAATGTGTGCACGTGAAGGTCCAACATCACCTGGATCACCACTGGGACAAATATTAGCAGGGATCGATGCGGAGTGATCCTTGCTGTCCACTGCCACCAGGAAGTAGAGGAACGGAGGCAACGGATGCCATGACTGTGGGGGGGTTTAGGGGTACAAGCACAGACGACTGTAATTGTGGACTAAACTGAAGTTGTGCCTGTCGGTGGGCGTGTGTGGGTTTTACGATGTAGCAAGTATATCAACTGTGTGTGTAAACGCAACAGCTCGAGTGTGCCTGGCTTTACACTAACCACAGGGTGTAGCCGTGGACTTTGAAGTTTTTCCCTTCACCGTGTGCTGAAGGCCAACACAGGCTACCAGACAGGATCTCACAGGACTCTGTGTAAAAATCACACATGCTTTTCAGGCACAGGGAACACTCTCTCTGATCGACTATCGCAGAGATTCCCTTAATGGGAAGGAAAGGTAAAGAGACATCCAAAGATGGCCTCCATGTGCCATCTGCTGTAAATTAGCACCTCCATGGGGGTGCATGGAGATCTGGGTACCGGTGATCCAATGCTGGGGTTTCCAGCTCCAGGTACAAGCAGACAACTTCTTTGTCTATTCTTTATTGTATTACTTACAGGTAAACTTTTTTTTTTGCCTGAAATAGAAGAAGTCCAGATGCAATGATGCTAGCAGCAGAATATATCCTTTGGCTCGGAATCACTTGAACACGGACTTGATTCTTCCTAAATAATACCCAAGTGTTTCAGTGGCCCCGCCGAAGCCAACTGTTCCCTATGCCGTTGCTTACACTAATGTTTCCCAGGGGGATCTGAGGTTTTGCACAATTATCCAATACCCATGTTCTGCCAAGTTTTTTTCTTTTTAGCTCCCAGTGGATTAAATATGACAGCCCAACTGGCAGTTGCTTGCTTCCAAGTATGACACGTCCAGATTCACCGATTGGGGTGGGTAGTAGATCCATAGATGGCTTTTAGATTTGGACGTTTTGATCGCTACCTTTTTAGTTGCGAAATTATAAACTGCTCTCCAAGTCTTCTGGCTCTCAAACCACATCATGACATGATCCGATCCACAATCCATGTTCAGCGCCTTCAGAGACAAATAGTTGGTGGGAAAAGACAGCGGTTTCAACTCAACTCATAGATGAATAAGTAAATCCAGGTGTCGTTAATGAGTCAAACATCAGACTGTGGGAATAGTGATGGATCTTCTTGTTTCATCCAGCTGTTTTTAGATGAATAGAATTTATTTGGATGACAAAACGGTTTCTGGGTAGCTTGAACATCACAATCGGGAAGATGTGATAACTGAGAGGCTGAAGGATTACATACGTCCTGATTTGAACCCAAATCAAACCAAGTCCTTTTCACAATCTTAATATCGGTCATGATTTATGTCACAAACCAGATGTGACTGTTAATTACTGGTGATTTGACTGTGGAGTCTTGCCTGTGCAGGACTGATGTTAGAGGTAGAAGTCGGGTGTCGCCGTCCGAAGCTTCTGGGAGTGGAAGTATGTTGCTTCTGACATCAAGACGGAAAAACAGCTCAAGACACTGAACACAAGAGGCATTATACTGGCAAGAACACACAATACTGGACTCTCCAGGACTTCATGACTTAATGAAAAAAGCCATTACACTCCTAATCAATATTTTATTCCCAATTCCCAGTTAAACACTAGCCCGTTTGACCCTGGAGGGTTTGGCTTGATTGAACAACTTTTCTGTCCAAATGCTGGATACGACACATGTGTCGCTGAGACTGAGAGAAGAGCGGAAGTTTCTGGAAGTCATCAGAGATGAGTCGAGGGGGAGGGGTAGCAGCTGCAGACCAGTCCCCCGACATGAATGCACCTTCAGAAAGGCAAATCCAATGGATGCACGTAATATACAACATACCACACGACAAGACGTCAGTGGAGTCACGCAACCTGGGCCGGGGATTCAAGCACGCAATGTGATGCTGCCAAGTGTAAACAAACACCAATACACGGCAAACAAATATCTTCAGACGGAGTCAACAGATGTCAGATCCAATGGGGCGACTCTGCCATCCAGGCCAGGCCGAGAAACCGCCCCGTCAGTTAAGCATCCAGAACAAGCAAACCAGCACTACTCCCTCTTCCGCCGACTCATTCCTCAAAAAGAATGAGTCATTGTTACATGCACAGGAATAGAGACGTGTTGATTTTTGGCTGCACGGAGGGAGGAAAACGGCAAACAGCAGCAGTGTTAAAATGAATGTAGCGTGTTGGGGAATAAATCCTTTAAAAGGTCATTTTTGAGGTTTACATTTATTTTTCAACCACCTGGAGTAGCAGTTGATTTCAAAGAGGCCTTCTCCTACCCATACGTCTCTAAATTACCTTCCTATATAACATTCATGACATTTCAAGTAATCCTTCAGACAAACAAACAAAAAGTTTTGCTGATCTGAAAAGTAATCAAAGCCATGACTCAACTCAACATCATCCAAACAACTGATGCTTGACACGTTGCCGCCTTGACGTTAAACCAAAAAAGGACATAAAACAATGGATGTTTAAAAATGTGCGGCCAAGATGGTGAAAGACAAAGATGGAACGTGCAGAAGCGATGGTCCGCCTGCGTGAACAGGAACCACAGCGAGGCAGGAAATGAATGAAAAGCATTACGCGCCACAGCAACCAGTTGAGGCCTTGCAGATGATGCAACACGACGGCACCAAACAAATTGCTTTTTAACATTCACATGTGAAACCTTTCCGCTTTTCCACCTTGGGGTAAGTGCAGACTATTAGCCTAAGTGATACGACAATATTGTGGTTGAAGTCGGAGGCGAGGAAGAAGAGGCGGGGTGGAAACAGGCTTTCCAGCCTCCATTACCAAGAAGATGGAGATGTTATTGAGAATAAAGTGCAGAGCGCATCAGGGGACAAACTACCGTGACTCTTTGTTGACTCCTTCCACATTTACTCGCTTGGAACCAAATGTCTGAACATTTCTGTGGCTTCAGTAAACGGGAATCAATCAAGATGACTTATCTAATATCTGATAATTCAATTTAGAAAAAAAACCCCCAGAAACTCAAATGATGGGTGGAAATCACAAACCGTTTAACGTGATGTATTTTTATTACTAATAAATTGATAAGTTTGGACTGAACTGCCATCTTGAATCAGACGTCACGTTTGCTCAGTGACGGTGACAAAACATCTGGAGCGACTTGGCGAGCTGAACCTCGGTGCTGGTGAGATCATCCGTCAGTAAGAGACGCCAAGCGTCACCGTTCACCCATCAGCCCTGTGGAGCGCTGCTGTTTGTTTGGGAAGGAGCGGGGTTTCACCGGACCGCGTGAACCCACAAAAACGGGAATTCACACGTGTGGACAGGATGATGCATTACAGGCTCAGGGGGCGAGGCTTGGTGTTCAGAGCTCAGACGTGGTTTGCATCACAACTGGTTCACACGTCTGTCGATGGATCGCGGCAGGAAACAAACTGCAGATAAAAAGCATTCCTCATCTCACATTGAGCTGCGGCGAGTTAGTGGCGATACGATTACGGCTTTTTATATCAGATCTCCAGGCAAACCTGCTGTGGGAAACTCAGGGAAAGATGTCACGTCTTTATGAGGGAAGTTTTCACTTCATTTTTTACAATTTATTTCGTACTTGTAGCTCAACTTTAAAACTCCTCAAAGATTGATTGCTTTTAGCTTTGCATTTGCATATATATATATATATATATATATATATATATATATATATATATATATATATATATATATATATATATATATATATATAATATATATATATATAGTATACAGGCCCCTGTAGGCATGCAAATTAGTACAGGCGGAGCCAGAGTGAAGGGTCACATGAGGGGTAGTGCCCCAAATGAGCAGCTTTTGGGGGGGACAACGCCTTGCTCGAGGGCGCCTCGGCAGTGGCTGGGAGGTGACACCTCCCACTGTCAGTTCACACTCCGAGGATGTCTGGAGGGAGCAGGAATTGAACCGCCGATGGCTGGGTGATGTCTGGTCTTAAGACGTCTGCTCTACCGCTGAGCCACAATGCAAAAGGTTTGTTGGTGAACATTTTATGTCTAGCCGTCAGGGTTTGTACGGATGTTTTGCAATCGATGTTGCTCAAAGAGTGGCTGTGGCTATGACAAGTCAGGGAAACTAACAAAAATAATGAAAAACAACAAAATAGATGGAAGAACACCCCTGGCGGTAAAGCGACGCATGAATCACGTCCACTTGGATTGAACTGTCAAACTTTGGAGAGGCCTACATCACATGACCGAGCCGTGTGAGGGGTCAGGCATCAATAAGTCTATTAAGCCATGGTCTGTCACCCCCGGACTGAAGAGGTAGCTCCTTTATGTTCTCTGGTTGGGGGGCTAAGGTAGAGGATGGGACCAAGTGGGGTGCAGAGGAAACCAACCTGGCACAAGAAGGGCTTCCTCCATAGTTTGGAAGCAGATGGTGGGAGATTAGTATCTCATTGTTGAACTGTAGATAAATAAGGTGGGGGGGTGTGTGAAGACACCCCTCAGTTTGCTTTGCTCCAACATCGCCGATAACAACGCTGATGTAACATCGCCAGTAACAACGCCGATAACATCACCGATAACATTACATGAGCAGCTTTGAAGTTCACATCGGAGACGTTTGGACTCCTGCTACACAGCCAGAAAGAAACCATGCTGGTACCAACAATGGGTTCACTCTAACCCTAACCCAAAACCATGCTGGTACCAGCAATGGGTTCACTCTAACCCTAACCCAAAACCATGCTGGTACCAGCAATGGGTTCACTCTAACCCTAACCCAAAATCATGCTGGTACCAGCAATGGGTTCACTCTAACCCTAACCCTTACCTGACACAGGAAATGAAACGCAGCGAGCCAAGGAAATGTAATGCAGCACATCGTTTTCTTCATTGGTTTGGTTCCTTTTCTGTCGTAAAACTTTGGCTCTGAGACCGTTTAGATGTGGAGGTAAAAAAGTAGCAGGATTGCTTCTCCTAAGAAGCTGAGGAATAGAACATATTTTGCTGCATTTGCTCCACTATCTGTAAAATCAATGCAAAGAACACTGAATACAAAAATTTATAAGGAAGCCTGGGCTATATATTTCACCATGAGTTAGTGCAGAAAAGATTATTACCATCTTATTATTCAAGGAATTTGTTGAGTGCTTTATCTTTCGAACCTGAAAACCCTGCTGCAATATAGAGGAAAATTCCTGTCTTCCCTTGAGGTCATTCCCAGACATCTGTTGAAGCTGCGGAATGAAGCTACCAGCTATCGGAATGAAGCTACCAGCTATCAGAATGAAGCTATCAGCTCCTGGTTCTACCAAGACTGATGCTCTAAATGAGGCACCCGTTCACACATGTGCTTCACAACAAACCAGTAGATCTGTTTTCTGTCCATTCCCCTTGTGCAATGTGCATTAGAGTCACACACTATGAGCCAATCGGAACAAGGGGGAGGGGGGAGGCTCCACCCTTTCCATCCTCTAAATACAGTCTGGAGCTCCACAGAGACGCACTGATCCTCCACAGGGTCATTCATTTGAGGGACTGGTTACCATGGCAGGGGTTGCTGTGGTGAGAGGGGCCCTGAATGGCCCCAAAGGGGCAGAATGAACAGTCAACTCTTCACAACACAGACGATGAGGCAGGACCATAAATGCCAATGTGGGTCCTTTAGGTTTGGGTGGAGGTGTGAGGTCTATCATTTGCTCTTGTATGATTGGACACTGATGAGTCGAGATGAGTGAGCTAATTTTAACCCCCCCCCCCCCTCCCCCCCAGGGATATGAAGGAAAAATGTTAAAGAAATGGTGCGAATGCAGCATTTTTTGTCAATTCAGAAAAGTCTATTTGCATAAACAGAAAAGAGAAGACAAAGAATCACAATCAAGTTGTGAACTAATCGAGGGTTTAAAGGTGTGAAATCCAGCTGGTCCATGTGAGACGATGTGAGTTCAGCTGGTAGGACCCTCTGTGGAGTCCATTCACGGCGGTACCAGTGAAACCCCCCACTGGAAGCAGGCCAGGATGTCCTCGACATGCTCAGCTGCTTCGTTCCTGCAGTCTAGTTAAAACAGAGCAGCAGGAATGTAATGTTCCATCAGAGAACTCAAGCTGCGCATCTGTTTCTACGGTTACACCAGCGTTAAAGAGCTGCTGTGTAAGAACCGGGGGGGGGGGGGGGGTTCATCCACTGTTCCGACAAGCTGATGCAAAGATGTATGTGAAAACTCCACAAATGAATTGCAAATCATTACCCTCATTGGGCTCAAACTGCCAAACCCTAGGATCAAGAAGTACGATCAACAATAAGTAGGATCAATAAAAAGTAAGATCAATAATCAATAACGATCATTAATTCCTCTGATATATCCGCCAAGGACGACCGGTCAAAAACAATCCAGCTGTTCAGCCGCAACATCTGGAAGTCATAAAGACGCGACGCTTAGCCTCTACAGGCTAACAGGAAGTTCTCTGACCCGTTCAGGAGGAAACTAAGGTTCATTAGTGGTTTCTTCAAAACTGAAGCTAACAGTCCATTATGTAGGCCAGTGCAAGACATCTCAGTAAGACTCATGTTCTCCAGTCGTTCTGTCAGTGCTCATGTTTAGTTACAGCTGATCGCATCCTTTAGTCCATCAAAACGCACCTGTGAAGCCAACGGAAACCGTTTGGGTTTTGTCGGCGTTAAAAGAAAGCCAAGGCCTGGCCGGCGATGCCTAGCAACAGACAACACCACAACATTATCCACACACGTCAACCCTTCAGTTCCCTGCATTCCTCTGCACACGTTACGGGTGTGAACCCGTAGGCAGCGGCGCAGCGCCACCGTGAACAGGCCTCATCAGCTGCAGGCGGAGGCAGGGCAAGAGAAGCAGCCACTGTGGGATGCAAGACAGTCCAAATGCACAACGTCTGCTCTGATTGGTGGGAGGACCTGTTCTCTGTTGGTCTGATTCCTCCCGTACAATGACGCCCCAGAGCCAGACCTGAGCCGGTTTCCCTCTGTACCCAACAGAACCTAGAAGAATCCAGAAGAACCCAGAAGTGTGTGTGACGGCATCCTCCACATGCAGGTCAGTCTGCCATTGGTTCGGTCTGCTGGATGTCAACCAGATTAGCACCACCTGAGTCCAGTCTTAATCAGAGTTAAATCCCAACCCTTCTGCCGCCGGCTACCGTTAGACACCTGGAGAACAAGAAGGGCCCAGACGGGATGAAGGCTCATCCTGGATCCTCAGGTGTCACTGAGCCAGCTGCCAACTCAACATGAATCCAGTCTCTCCCTCCCTCTTTCCCAATGAATCCCCAGGACAAGGCACTGGCCAACAAGACATGCCTCACCTTCAGCAGAGCACTGAGCCATTCTGTTGTTTTGGGTCTTAAAGGTGCACCTCACCTGGATCGCCGTGGGGAAATGATCTTTTCCACATGGAAGCGGATCGTTTTCCCCAGGTGGTGAAACGTATGGATCCCACAGGGATGCCCGGAGTTCACAGCAGCAGGAACAGAGTAAGCACAGACCTGCTGCTGTCCTGTGATTAAGGTCATTTCAATTCCTCCATCTGTGCTTAGACTCAGCCCAATTCGGCCTGATGGAGGCTTAGAGGAGGAGACCAAACACAACCCAGACTTTAATGCACTTTGTCGGCTTTAATTTAGCCCCATCTGACAAACACGAACCCAGGTCTGACAGGATCTTTAACCAACAGGTTGGTTAAGATGTTGAATCCGACATGAGGAGCAGCGTTATGACAAGAGATGTGGACAAAGACCCCCAGGGGCGTTAGGGTTCTTGAAGCCTCATGGACAGAAAAGAGGTTTGGAACCTTTTCCATGAGTATCTAGATCTCTAGATCTTTATCTCTGCCTGACATATATAGAAATAAACCCATCAGGTCAGAACATCATAACTAAAGACATGGTGAGGACGGGAGGAGATCGAACATCCACGCCTTTCCACTCTCAGGTCTGCTCCCTGCGCTGCTTTCAGCACCATGCAGGCGTGGACCAGAACAAAAGGCGCAGGTTGCTGCAACGGGACGGAGGCGCGCCAGGACGCAGCAGAGCGGCGACAAATGAACCCCTCCATCCACATCCCAGCACGCCTTTTTTTAAAAAACACTTACAAGAGATTAACGATCCAGAATCTTCCCTGTTGAGTCCCCGTTTAGAAGCTCATACATCATTTTTTAAAATGTCAAATCCGCGAATCGCGCGTCTGCGCACCGAGTTGAAGATTTAATTGGAAGACAGCGTCATTAAACCTCAGCGAAATCAATAAGAGTCATAGATTCCAACTGGTTTGAGTCCGGATCGATCGGGATCGAGTCCCGAGGCAATGTCAGACACAGCTCTGCAGCTCTTACCTGTCGGATCAGGTGCTGAGCGGCTCCCGAGCCCCGGCGCTGCGCGTGAGGAGAGCTGGAGCGACAATGAGACCCTCTGGTCCCTCCCCACTCACGTTATCCTACCGTAAATGCGCCTGTGTCTGCGCAACTAGATTACGCGGCTGCGGCGTGAGGACAGGCAAACCCTCTCGGAATTCGTGTGGTGGGTGCATGCAACCAGACACACACACACACGCACACACACACACACAGATAGGAGGTGAGGCGCGAAGCATGGGAAGAAATGTCAAGTCTTTGTTCTGCGTAAGATTGGAGGGGGGAGGGGGGGCACTCTGTCTGCAGTGGAGAACGGATGGAGAGCCGAAGCGTCAGGGTGTGGCTGTTGCTGAGGAGAAATGGGGTGGCGGTGGGGGGGTTGGGGATGATGCAGAGGAAGGAGGAAGGGGAGAAGATGCATTAGTCTGCACTTCTGCCCCCCACCCCCTACCCCGAGCAGGTGAGGCGGGTTGGGGGTGTCTGCTGCATCATTTTGATAAAATTGCAATGCATGATATAGATTTTCAGACTCGTGCTGAAACTAATTAAAATATAATCCCACAGGTTGAAGCCATTAATGTCAGAGGTAGAGGAGGGAGGAGCGGAGCTTTATTAGAGATTTGTTTAATTTCAGAGGTAGAGGAGGGAGGAGTGGAGCTTTATTAGAGCTTTGTTTCAGGAGACAGTGATCACATTCAACAGCCTGCCTCTGCATTGGGCTCCAAAGGAACCGCGCTCATCTGTCACCCCTGCGCTGCGGCTTGACGTGCACCTGCTGCCACCTGGTGACAGAAATCAGACACTGCACTTGCATTTCATGCAAGTTTAATCAGGAAGTTGAAGGCCTTAGCAATCGCCTGCACAACTCACACCATCACATTTAAGATGACGATGACCTGAAGCAAACTATCACCTCCTGAACCTACCTGCACGCTGGCTACGAACATGACAAACACAGCAGCTACTACTAACATTCGTTTGTAATTCCAAGTGTGTTTTACCAGGAAGTTGTCATTTCTAGTCTGGATTTAATTACTGTGCTGATTAGAAGAATGAAGGCACAAGTTCAACCACATTGGGTGAATCGCGGTTTAACGTCCGGTATCTCATTGTCAGTCATCCGTGTAAACAGTCCACGTCCGACACGTCCTGTTCATCCCTTCTGGCTGAAGATGCCGCGAGCGATGAGTTCCTTCATGATCTCGTTTGTGCCTCCGTAGATTGGCTGAACACGTGAGTCCACAAACGCCCTGAGTAGACGGAAAACTGGTTCAGGAACGTGTTGGATCGCTGCCTTCTGGTGGCAGCTTTATGCTCCGCTTACCTAGCGATGGGATATTCCCACATGTAGCCCCAGCCGCCGTGGAGCTGCAGGCACTGAGTGGCCACCTTGTTCTGGAGGTCAGACGCCCTGGTGGGAGGAGGATGGCCATTAGCAGATGGATTTGTAGCACGCTAGCTGGTCAATGTAAAAACATTCACCAGAACTTGGCCATTGATGCTGTGGCAGCGTCCAGGCGTTTCTCTGAGTGCAGCTGAAGGCAGTTGTCTACGAAGGCCCGGCCGACGCAGATCTCCGTCTTCAGCTCAGCCATCTTGTGCTGAACGGTCTGTGAGGAAAGGGGGAAACGTCAAAGCCATCTGGAACATCTGGCATCGACACCACAAACGTCAACATCACCTGAAGGCCAGAAATGGTTTTCCCAAAAGCCTTCCTCTCCGACACGTATCTCCTGGTCTCCTCAAACATGAATTCGGAACTCGCCAACGCGAGGCAAGCGATCTCCAGGCGCTCCTGCTTGAAAAGAAACACATGATCTGCTCTAAGACCAACGCACACAATGTCATGTGACCAGCGAGCATGGCTGATGCTCCACCTGAGGAAGTTCGTTCATCAGGTAGTAGAACCCTTTGTTTGGTTCCCCCAGGAGGGCGTCGCCCGGGAGACGCACGTCCTCGAAGAACAGCTCAGCCGTGTCCTTTAAACACAGGAGTCAAAGCGTGAGGAGAGTGTTCTCCGGCAGGACCCTGACCTCTGACCCCTGAGATCAGCACCTGGGCCTTCAACCCAATCTTCTCCAGCTTGCGTCCTTTCTGGAAGCCCTTGGTGCCATCCTCCACCAGGAACAGGCTGATACCGTGTGCCGCTGACTTGGCCTCGCTGTTGGTCACGGCCACCACCACCACAAGGTCGGCCATCCAGCCATTGGAGATGAACACCTCCAGACAGGAGACGGAACAGACTTCAGACGTTGCTGCCGTGCTGTGAAATGACCGCTCCTGGCTCAGTGGTCCCGTACCTTGTTGCCATTGAGGATCCAGTCTTTGCCGTCCCTCTTGGCGTTAGTCCTCACCCCCTGAAGGTCACTGAGGGACAAAGGGAAGGCTCACCAGAGCTGAACTTCAGCTGAAGTGTGGGGTCACCTGCGGGTTCTGACCTGCCTGCTCCTGGCTCCGTCATGGCGATGGCGCTGATGCACCTCCCGGCCGTCATGTCAGGGATGAAGCGTTGAATCTGCTCCTTGCTGCCGTATTTGCTGATGTACGGCATGATGATGTCCGAGTGCAGGCCGAAGCCCGGGCCCGTGCAGTTGGAGTACATCCTGGAGACGCAGGTGACATCTCATTGGACACAGGTCGGCGTTCAATGGTCACGTGATAAATTGTGTCTGATAAACTCACTGCTCTTCCCACACGATGGCGGCGGAGAGAACATCTCCTCCGATGCCACCATGCTCCTCTGGGATCAGGATCCCCAGGAGGCCTTGCCTGCCAGCCTTCTCCCACACCTCCCTGCTCACCTGACCCTCCTTCTCCCACCTGGAAGCAGGAAACACGACAAGCACATGACCTCTTTCATCTGTGATCAGGGAGTCTGGTGGTGGCCAGGCTTCCACTTACTGCTGGTGGTAGGGAATCACCTCGTCCTGAAAGAAGCGCCGGGCGGTCTGTCTAAACAGGTCGTGGTCCTCAGTGAAAATCCGGCGGGTCCCGATGTCCATCAGGGAGGCGGCGCTGGAGGTCTCCGGGCGGGCTGTGGGGGCCTGATGGAGACGGTGGGCTGGAATGTGCTGCAGCCTGGAGGGAGTCACACACACTTCATGCCACAGATAAATCTGTCAAGCAATAAAGTCTTGCGATACGTGACGATAGAAAGAGGGTTCACGCAACGGCGACGCGGTGGAGAGCTGCTGCGACGAGCGGATGAAAGGCAAAACAATAAACAAGGCAGTCACAGACTGCAACATCCCGTGACCCCCTTGAATTCAAAATTTTACCCTGACCTACTTACATAGGTCAAAGATCAAAGCTAGTGCTCTGACCTACTTTCATAGATCAAAAGACTAGCTTTGATCTATGGTCCTACTCACACTTCCTTCTCCCTCGTCTTTCTATCTTATCCGGTTCCTGAATGTACAAAAGTTGATTTTTTTTTTTTTTTTGCAAAAGCACTTTAATCACATTCAAACATTTTGCAATTTTACATTAGATGAAGCACTAAAGTGCCTCAGAAGACGGTTTTTTTTCAACAAAAAAAAACTTCAATCACATTTAACATTTAGAACATTTTACAATTTTTCATTAGATGAAATTTCAAAAACACTAAACACTCAAACATTAAACACCAAGAAACAAAGGGAAATACAATATAAAAATTAGTACAAAAGTTGAAATTTGACCTTGACCTCGTTTTCTCGCGAATCTGCTTCTTGTCTCGTCTCTGTGAAGACATTTGATGGACAAACTAACGGACGAACACACAAACACTGACATCTACAACACGCGACCTTTGACCCGGGTGTAACCCCGTCCAATCCCACCTGCTGACGATCCCGCACAACTCCGGCCGCCGTCTGGAAACGTTCCTCAGCTCACAAACACAAATTCTGATCATTTTTACTGGAATTTAACGCGACTTCTACCCGATCGATAAACGGTCCGCTGTTTCAGGGTTCGATTACTGCTTTGATTTAACGTTGAAACACGTCCCGTTAATTTGACGTGACGTGTGTTAACTTGACATATCGAACCGTTAACTCTGAACTCCCGACGGACGGTCCCTTTAGTTACTTCCGGGTTTTGTGATTTGCGCATGCCCATCTGCGCATATCAGGAAGTGGACGCTTACCGAGCGTCACGTGAGGGATAAAGCCCTCCTGGATGCTGTAGTGCGGTTTAGCGCGGTTCCGCCGGTCAGCAGCATGGCTCTGGTTCCCTACACACAGAATTCGGTACCCGCGCTGTCCAAACTTCACAGCTCATCCGCTCACTTCCGCTTCGCCAACCACGACCTGCGTGTGGCTCAGGACTGGAGGCAGCTGGGGGTGGCGGCGGTGGTGTGGGACGCGGTGGGTGTAGCACGCGTGTTTTCCATCACACATTCATGCAGCTTGTGTTCCTCACGTGAACCGCGTGTTTTCAGGCGGTGGTCCTGTGCGTGTACCTGGAGATGGGACAGGTGGATCTCAAAGGGAAGGCGGCCATTGAACTCGGAGCCGGCACCGGATTGGTGGGGATCGTGGCGGCCCTCCTGGGTGGGTTGGAGCTGAGTGAGGAACACCACAGGAAATGTAAATTGGATTAAAATTCCACGTTCCCTTCCAGGTGCCAAGGTGACCCTCACCGATCGAGAGCCAGCCCTGGACCTCCTGTCCGCCAACGTGAAGGCCAACCTGCCCCCGGACCTCCAGGGATCAGCGGTGGTGTCGGAGCTGACCTGGGGTGAGGGCCTGGAGCGTTACCCAACCGGGGGCTTCGACCTGGTGCTGGGGGCAGACATCGTGTACTTGGAGAGCACCTTTGTGCAGCTGCTGCAGACCCTGGAGCACCTGTGCTCAGACTGCGGCGCGGTGCTGCTGGCCTGCAGGATCCGCTACCAGCGCGATACCGACTTCCTGAGTATGATGAAGCAGCGCTTCACAGTCCAAGAGGTGTTCTACCACCAGGAGAGGGACATCCACGTTTACAAAGCTAGCAAACTGTCACCCAAGATGGATTTATGACAAAATTTTAGAACATGGGACAAATAGATTAAAACTGATTACCAGAAACACATTTATTAACAGCTGCCAAAAATGTAATATCTCCATAGCTCTAACGTAATGCACTGTATTATACAAGTTGGTGCTGACATTTAGAAATTGTGAATACAAAATTAAGGGAGAGCAACATATAAAAAGCATATTACATCATGACGATACACTACACCTAAAATAATACAACATGGCATTCCATCATCTTAAAGATTCGCTTTTGTTCACTGAAGTCTTGATTTGGCTGCACGATGACAATCCTGCAGGGTTTAAATATGAAGCCCGGATGATTTAGAAGCAGCTGTTTTTCTGGATTACAGGTGTCTCGGCCTGCAGCGGTGAGTTTTCCATCTTCTGGTGTGAAATGTGATCGGATTGTATGTGCAGGACACACGCCACTCTAGGATCTGGCAGCCCCAGTGTTCCCCATTTGAAACCAGCGCTGCTGATTCTTCAGTTATACAGAATTCAAGCCCTCCCGACAAAAAAAAGTTACACATTCTTAATACACCTTATAATACACCAACATACACCAGGCAGTGCACATTTGCAGAAATGCACCCTGTCTTGACTCCAACCTAGGCAGACAATGAAATGCTGACATGGCAAAACAAGGCTTATCATTTTAGGTGATTTCAGAAGGAATTTAGAAGTTGAAATTTAAAAAGTGGATTTTAAAATCCAACACAAGTGCACGGGAAGCAATCAAATGATTTAAAATGCCAGCTTTCGTTCCAGTTGAACTTTTGATTAGATTGGGAACACCAGATGTGTTCCATTTATTTGAAATTCATCTTTTTGAGTTCTAATCGTCTCCTGCAACGGCAAGTGGCAGGGAACTCTATCTGCTCCCTCTCCATTCTGGGGATGTGTCAAACTAGTAGAAATCAAAATGTCACTATTAGGACAGGGAACATGCATCCGCAAAGCAACAAACAGCTCAACATTTCTGTAACCATAAATGTTCCACTTGAGTTTTTTTTAAACTATGGTCTCTGGTGTGTTTTTAAAGCTGCATTTAACATGAAAAACATCAAAACCCAACATAACAGTTCATTTTGTTCAAGGCAAAGCAAATTAAAAAAAGCGAGCAGAAAGTTGATACATCATAAAGCAAGATGTAGTTAAAAGACATGTCCATGATGCTGCCCATCTACAGTTCAAAGCATTAGTAACAGGTGTTAATGCACGAGCGCAGCTACAATTAAAGGTTGCACACGATTATGCAACTGTCTGGAGGGGATTAAACTGTAAAAAGTTTTTAGTTGACATGTAATCGAGCCGTTCCATGTTGCTGGTGATACCGCCCAGTTGTCCAGGCACCAGTGATTACTGTACTCCGTTGATGACGTCGTTGTCAGCGCCGCTGCCTCACCCTGCAGGCACTTCCGTTCTTGTCCTTTAGCACTTCTCTTTGATGAGAAACGGATGGGAACAGAACTCTGAACTCGAATAATTAATGTGGGAAGTGTTTATATTCCTGGTTGAGTCACTAAACACCTGTTTTTTTTTCAGCAGTCTTTAAAAAGAAAGCGAGAGTAGAAAAGGGGGGGGGAGTGACATCCAGATGCATTGCTCTGTGCTGAGTCTCTATACATGGGGGTGGCGGGCGCTGGTGGCGTCCCTGTCAGGTGACCTCTCTACTCCGATTTGTGGCAGTACAAGTCTTTGAGGGCTTTGAGTTCCTCGATGAGGGTCTTGTTTTGGTTCTCCAGCACCGCCACACGGTTCTCCAGACACTTGACGTACTCCTTCTTCTTCCTGCGACACTCGCGGGCTGCCTCCCTGCGCCACAAGGAGACCGCGCGTACAAAGTTGGAAAAGCAAATTCAGCACGCCAGCAATCTCAAAAATAACAGCAGCAACGTGGAGCGCACGTTAAGTCCACGTACCTGTTTTTCATCAGTCGGACTTCCCTTTTGCGTGTGACCTCCTCAGTACCACCTCCTGTGCCCAGCGCAGGCGAGGTCGCCATGACAACCCCAGGAGTAATGGCGCTGGTGGGGGCTGTGCGGATCTGATAGGCCTGGACGTCACCGGAGGCCGCTGGAGGCAAACAGAGCTTTTTAAATTAACAGAAATTGCAACAACGCACTTCCTGTTTCAACAGCTTCACGTCTGTTGACGTCCGCCCACGTTAAGCTGAGTCATTGCCCCACCTTGTACAACCACCTGGTTGCTGGGCACGAGGATCTGCTGCCCGTCGCTGGTCTGGGCATACTGAAGAATGGTGGCTCCCGGCTGGGCTGCAGCAGCGTTGGCCATGGTCAACGTCTGCAGGCCCTGCACACCGTCTGTGCCGTTGTTTGCTAACTGTATGGCCCCGCCCTGCGTGATGGCAACTGGGGAGGGACATGAGGGTTTAAATGACTGCGGGACAGGAATGGACATGAAACCAGGCAACACAATGAACCGACCACACCTATGACCCACAGGTCAATCTTCTTGCATCACCATTAAAAAGCTACTTACTGTACTGGCCGCTACTGGTCTGATAGATGGGCGTGGGCATGGTAACTGTGGTGATCGCAGGAACAGAGTCGTCTTCGGATTTCTCTTCCTCAATTCGTGGCACTGCTGGAACGTCTGACGACAAGTCATTCAGAATCTTCCTGTAGAACGGAAAGATCACAGAAATAAAGTGAATACGACTTCTGATTTTACAGTTACACACCATCTTCCAGATTCAGATAAAGGTTTACAGCGCAGGAAGAGCTGTTCATCACACAGATCACATCTCTACAAAGCGGACCTGTAGGAAGGCCGTCTGGACAGGATCTCTCTCCTCTTCTGAGAATCCGTCACGCTGTCCACAGACTCCTGAGAGTCCTCACTCTCAGCCACAGTGGAAATCTGCAACAAAAAGCCCCTTGTTTCAGTTTCAACTGCAGTGACCGAAATCCCTTCGAATAACAGATAAGTGAGCACACATTACTGGCTTGATTACTTCCTGGACAAAGTTTATAGAAGTTTATATAGAAGTTTGCCTCACCTGTACCGCCTGGACTTGTGGAGACTGAATGACCGAGGGCTGAGCAGCTTGGATCACCCCGTGCACTTGGACTGTCTGGCCGTTGGGTAACTGCACAAGGGTGACTGTCGGACTGCTGGAGGACACCTGAGCTGCTGCTATGGATCCCTGCAGATCAGAATAACAAGTCTCTATGCATGTTTCTGGACTGCTACCTTGCAGCATGCTAATTAAAAGTAAGGGCAAGACTTACCTGAGCCAGGGTGATGTGCTGAGCCTCGGACTCTGAGACAGTTGTTTCACCACTTTGCTGTGTGTCTGCACCAGCCTCCATGGTCATTTAAAATCTAGAAACACCAAGAAAACGCTGGGATGACTTGGAGCCATTTTGCAGAGCGCTAAGGCAAACCCAGAAACACATGGGGCAGAAACACATGGGGCAGAAACACAGGGGGCAGGCACGTACAGGTCTTCAGTTTCTCTTTGCTATTGCACGGGTGTGGCTTAGCTAATCATGCTAGCATATTTACTTTAGCTCTCATCCTAACTTTATCTTCGTGAAAACGTGACAAAAGACATGCCAACCGAACGCGAGCACCACGTTCGATTTGCAAAACACACAAATTAAAAGTTTAAGCAGATTTAAATCCACTTGCGCTGGACAAACGCCGCGTGCTAAAGCTAACTCCACTTAGCGTTAGCGTCCCGCTAGCTAGAGCCCAGCGCGCTGGGTTGGCGCCTTTAGCATGCTAACAAGCTAATATGAAGAAACAGCCAAAGAAACAATTTAATAAGTGTTTTATTGACTCTTATTCCATAACGGTGGTTAAATTTAACAGCTCCAATCCACACCAGACGCCCCAGAGGACATTTCGGTGCTGGTCGCCATTACTTGTGCTAGCTGCGGCTGCTAGCTGCGGCTATCCCGATTTAGAGGGAAATGTCTGCATGTATTGCAACGTGAACGATTTGCCAGTTTTGTTTGCAACTAGGACAACACACTTTATACGACTGAGATGGCTCATTTATAGATTAAAACAACACTGCAATCAAAGGCTTTACGTGACTAATTGTCTGTAGTTTGTCTGCTGAATAAAAACATTTAAAGCCCACTTCTATATTAATACCTATGTCTCGGTTGTGATACGACTGACTCATTTTGTGAGCCTCTGCAACTCGGCCGCCATGATCTCTTTGTTGGCTTTGTGCGGATATTAGGCGAAAAGAACTTCTTTGGGAAGCCGTCTATCTGTTTAGCAAACATCGGATGCGTATCCTCTTACCGACACAGACTCGCTTCGTCACTCCCGGGTCTACGGAGCTCCACTTTTATTCAGACCGACACGTAAGAGACCGCGTCAGGCTACACCTCCGTCGCGTCACCGAGAACAACAACACGGAGAGGAGGACGACGAAGACGACGACAGACAAAATCAGCGCTGCCGACAGGACCCGAGGGGACACGGAAATTACCGGAAAAAGCCGGAAGTTGCCGAGTTGACATGGAACGTAACGGAGATTGCCGAGTAAAGGGCAGGATGGCTTTGGATTTAACTGAGCATGCGCAGAGTCATCTTAGACAAGTCATGTTTTACACACGTTTGACGAAAGTATTTCATTCATTTAAATCCCGCACATTTCTTTTGTGATATTAATTGCTGCAGTATGAAAACTTTTTGAAAACCATTTTATTCCAGTTTGGAATAGAATTTTTTTTGCCAAAAGCTTGATATTAATGTACAGTCCGGGCTGTTTAATGGATAAGTTATTATTTTTTCAGTTATAAAAATGTAATTAATTACAAAGCACGTTTGGATGGTTGGATGTGTTCTAGCTGGCTGGAGCCCACACGGGGGCAGCAGCGTTCTTTTCTCTTCCCACCATCACGCTGACTCCTGATGATGATGAGCACATGCTCCTTCTTTTTTTTTTAAAATCTCATCCTAATATGTTTTACGTGTATATTAAATTTGTCTTAGCTGTGACGCTGGCTTTGCATCAAACAAACCATGCTGTTTCATTGACAAACCAGTGGGAGCCAGCACCTCCATCCCTTCTTATCCTCTGTTTACGGCTCTCATGATTCTCATTACATTTGCTTCTCCATGGTTGTCGAATCTGGCCATAAAATGCACTCATTAACTCTGTCACTTGGCGTGCAAGGAGCGAAATGGGTTATAAGCTGTGGCAGCTGGTCAAAATCCTGCAGGGAAAATGAGACTTCAGACCAATTTATGACCATCATCTCTATGTGCGAGGTCATTTCAGGGGTTTATTAATACACACACGTATGAACACACATGTCAGACATACCCATTGAGTGATTGACCGCACTGCTGACCAAACCAATCTCCTGTCCCCTGCAAAAAACTGGCCCCCTAGCATGCACTGCAAAGAAAGTCTCACATTTTTACACTCCAAAAATAATGATGCCCTTGTTCTGTGTTTGCAAACATAATAAATATTTGTCACAAAGCAGCTTTCATATCTGCTCCCCAGTCCACATCAGCGCCTTGATTAGACATTGATTTCTCTTGATAATGACCAGCAGCTAGGAAAGATTCAGCAAACCATAATTAGTCTGCATCTCTGTATGAGAGGAGCGCTTTCATTAGTTATCACTCGGCGTGCACTTGGCTTTGTAAGCTGTGCACATTCGGATCACTTGCAGTGTTTCTGTGAAAATTAGTCCACGATTTGCATTCCTGTTGTGTGCAGTTTGTAAATTTCTCACAGTTTGGTGCATCGAGTGAGTGTTCGAACAAGATGCGGGAAAAGAGCAGAATAGCATCCAGGTATTAAAAATGAATGCCAGTGTTGTTTGAGCTGCAACCTGATATTGTGTTCCTTATCTATTAATCATGGAAAATGACTTTTTCTGATAAATTACTGAATAAAACATCAGAGTTTTCAAATGATCAATTTCCTGTTGTTGAAACCAGCTTTTTTTTTAATTGATCACCTGTAACCTATGATTTTTGCAGCATCTTTGGTGTTTCTTTTATCATTATGCAGTGATTAAAACTATTGGGAAATGATTTCCTGAGGATCAGCTAATCCTCTCAAATCGAACTTTTGCATAAATGCATTTCAAATTTGCTTCTGCTACTGAAAGCCTTCCACATTTGCCTTTTGAAACCACACAATTGCACAAACACAATCGGACTGTTCTTGCATTACTCAGTTCTTTATCACGCTGCCATCTCATTTTCCGAGTGCACATTGACACGGGCAGCGTGCCAGATGATTAAAGCACATTTCAGATTCTGACTGCTAATGCTGGCAGTTCTGGCACAGAATATGTGATTGCAAGGTTTCTAGTAGAGCACTCTGCAGTGATGACCCTGGCTGTAAATCATGAGTGCAACACCCACAAACAGAGTTAAATGATGCCACAGACGTCCAAAACAGTGTAGGAGGAGGAGGACAGGACCTTAATCTGTGGTATATAATGCAGAGACTCCAAGCTATTCCTGCTTTCTTTCTCCTCAAACCAGATGGTAAAAATCTGGGGGTTAAACAATCCAATGACACCCGTTCCATCTCCCCTTCTTAATATTTATTAAGCTTTTCACTTCCTGTGTGTGTTTTTCTAAATGTGCGGTCACATTAAAAATCATGACCCCATCAAAATCATGATCCGAGGCGCCGGCTCGAGCGACCCCCACCCTCGGTGACTGGCATGTCTTCTGCAATATTGAGTGTATTAAGAGCACGTCTGATGTATTCTGTTGACAGGGCCGACATATTTTAAATGCAGTCTTCTATCAAAAGGAGGAGGGGAGGGGGGTTATCGCACCTGTCACTCAAGCAAGGCATTGTGGGAGATGTCAGCTCATATGGGGTGTCAGGAGGGTTGTGTCCAGAGGGCGGGGAAAACGAACACATTTGAATTCCACTGACCTTATATGCATAGTTTTCATTGTAGGCTGAATTACCTGAATTGCATATGAACCAGTGCACCTGGCTGGGGTTGCCATGGATACTGGCCCCTACAGTCTCTCTTTTTTACGCACGCAAACACACACACACACACACACACACACACACACACACACACACACATACACACACACACACAAACGATGCTCTCCAGTCTGCGAGATATTGGGTGAAATATTGTGTTGTTGCCGCTGCAGGCAGGACTTATCTAACACAGAGATGTGCTGACCCACACCTCTGCTAATCTAGGCTGGAGGCAACACTGTATTGGGTGATCTCAATCAATCCGTCAAGGTGTCAGCTCCTCCGTCACCCTCTGCACCTTCCTCCATCGCCCTCCCCCCTCCATACATCTACATTGTTCCTTCCTCAATGCTTTATAGAGTTTATTCTGATAAAGACATGCTGGAAGAGTCTCCATCCTCATGTAAAGTCATCCCAATATGAAGCTTTGGCCGACGGAAAACGACGAATCAACTTGAATTGACCCTAACCCTTTGCGTTTCAGTGGACATTTGTTTCCGTCAACTTCAATGCAAATGCAGGAAGTCCAATAAACCAATAAATGATCAGGTTCCTTCATCCCTGTCAATATGTGTGTTTAAATAGGAGACCATCATACCTCATCTTTAACCGCCAGGGAATATCTGTCAGGAGTAAAAGTCAAACACATCACTCACCCTGCAAGGATTTGATCTTCATGCAGGAAGTTTTGTATCAATAAACTTCATTTTTGTGATCTAAGAAGGTCTCACATGTCAAAAGCTGTGATGCAACGTTTAAAGAACACACACATCTTTACACGTCAATACAGAAGTGTGTTTTTAGTGTTTCCAGCTTTTGATCTGACAATTTTTACACCTTATTTCCCGAAATGTCTTTTACTTCCAAGCGTGATGTGGGCGTGAGGTAAAGACAAAATCACACACAAGAGGCTAAGTGCCTCAGTGTGTGTGTGTGTGTGTGTGTGTGTGTGTGTGTGTGTGTGTGTGTGTGTGTGTGCGTGCGTGTGTGTGCACGCTCCTTCCCGTCATGTTATTCCGGACGCTGTTACTCCCCGCAGAGGCAGACGCTACACCTCAGTGACACAGAGACGAAGGTCATCTGTCAAACAGAGAAGGCCAGCGTATGTGTGTTTTACATGTATCATGAACATGTGTGTGTGTGTGTGTGTGTTTTACATATAGCATGAATCTGTGTGTGTGTGTGTGTGTGTGTGTGTGTGTTTTAATTATAGCATGAATCTGTGTGTGTGTGTGTCCAGACACTACACTGTTACCTCTCATCCCTCACCTCGTCTTGCTGCTGAGTTCAGAGGTTGCCATGACTACCGGCGTCCCGGTGGGAGCGCCGTAAGCTCTGCCCTGGAGGCATTGGAGCAGGCGTGTTTGGCAGGTGGGGAGGACAGGATGACCTCTGACCAATGGAGGGGGTTGAGGGGGGTTCTTACTGGAGACTGGCCTCAGGTTGTGGGCGGAGCTTTAAACTCCAAGCATGGTGACTCATGCTGGGCGGGGGCCCTGGGTAAGAGAGATAGCTGGCCTCTAATCCACCAAGCCCCCCTCACCTTCCTCAGGTCCCTGATCTTTGCGTCAGATCAGCAGCAACGTCTCTCGTGAGGATGACGGCTGCTTTGTGTGTGAAATGCCAGACAGTCGCAGACAAACACGCATCCAAAGAGAGATGTGTTTATAACACCCCCACCCCAACCAGAAGTAAGGAAGCCCTCGGGGGCCACGGGATGCTGAAAAGTGGAAATGTGAAGTTTGATAAATTCACATTTATTCTACAAATTGCTTTTTTAAAATTGTACTTCATCAAACATTTCTTCTTTTTTTTTAACATTAAAGGGACAGTAAACTCATTTTAAAGTGATATATATTTTGTTTATCGTTATGAAAAAATGAAGAAAAAAAATTCCTGATGTCTGGCATCATCCCAGTGGTCAGGAAACCTTAAAATCTGCACTGCAGCAGCTTTCGTATCCAGTGGTCACCTGGGGTCATACGTCATCAGGGACACCCGTCGCTTCAACAGTCAGGGAGCCATTATAACAGAATACGATCACTGAAGTGATAAATCAGATAAAGTCATGGTTACCTGTGAGGTGAATGGTTGTTCCAACACCACAGCAGTTAGACACAAAGACAGGAACCTATCTTTCTTCAGAAAGTTGGAAGGAAATGGAGAGCAAGGATAAACAAGGTAAAAATGACCAAAGATCCAAGAATCTGCCATGAGCACCCGGATGATTTCCGAAGAGGTTTGAAGGTAAGATCGTTTTTGGACAACCCATAGTATTTATTCTGAATTCCCAAGGTGTAGTGTATAATTAATTCATGTCTGGATCTACTGAATGTAGAGCAAAAATGTTTTTATTACCAGATTATCACGCGATTATGGCAGTCGCGAAAAGTAAACAATATCAAAAGTGATAGACAGGTCATTTCCTCCGGGATTAATAAAGTATCTATCTATCTATCTATCTATCTATCTATCTATCTATCTATCTATCTATCTATCTATCTATCTATCTATCTATCTATCTATCTATCTATCTATCTATCTATCTATCTATCTATCTATCTATCTATCTATCTATCTATCTATCTATCTATCTATCTATCTATCTATCTATCTATCTATTTTACTGAGAAGATCTATGAAACTGAAATATAACATACAAAACCACCATGTCGGGCCCTGATCCTAATTATCCACGTCCTGTCTCTTCTCTCACACTAACTACCTTCATGTCCTCACCCATACATCTATAAATCTCCTCTTTGGTCTTCCTCTAGGCCTCCTCCCTGGCAGTTCAAAACTCAGCATCCCTCTACCAATATATTCACTATCTCTCCTCTGGACATGTCCAAACCATCTCAGTCTGGCCTCTCTGACTTTATCTCCAAAACCCCTAACATGTGCTGTCCCTCTGATGTACTCATTCCTGATCCTATCCTTCCTGGTCACTCCCAGAGAGAACCTCAGCATCTTCTTCTCTGCTACCTCCAGCTCTGTCTCCTGTCTTTTCAAGAGACAGAGAAACTCTTCTATCACAATCACAACTGACACTTTCCTCCACCTGTACAATCCTGCCTGTACACGCTTCTTCACCTCTTTTCCACACTCTCCATTGCTCTGGACCGTTGACCTTAAAATCCTCCACCTTCTTGATCTCTTCTCCCTTTGACCTCACTCTTCCACTTGGGTCCCTCTCATTCACACACATGTACTCTGTCTTACTGCGACTAACCTTCATTCCTCTCCTTTCCAGGACAAACCTCCACCTCTCTGTAGCCTCTCCTCCACCTGTTCCCTGCTCTCACTACAGATCACAATGTCATCTGCAAACATCATAGTCCATGGAGATTCCTGTCTAACCTCGTCTGTCAGCCTGTCCATCACCATAGCGAACAAGAAGGGGCTCAGAGCTGATCCCTGATGCAGTCCCACCTCCACCTTGAACTCCTCTGTCACACCTACAGCACACCTCACCACTGTCTTACAGTCCTCATACATGTCCTGCACCTTTCTAACATACTTCTCTGCCACTCCAGACTTCCTCATACAATACCACAGTTCCTCTCTGGGCACCCTGTCATAAGCTTTCTCCAGATCTACAAAAAACACAATACAGCTCCCTCTGGCCTTCTCTGTACTTCTCTATCAACATCCTCAAAGCAAATACTGCAGCTGTAGTACTATTTTTTTTTGGCATGAAACCATACTGCTGCTCACAAATATTCACTTCTGCCCTTAGTCTAGCTTCCACTACACTTTCCCATAACTTCATTGTATGGCTCACCAGCTTTATTCCTCTGTAGTTGCCACAACTCTGCACATTTCCCTTGTTCTTAAAAATGGGCACCAGCACACTTCTCCTCCATTCCTCAGGCATCTTCTCGCTATCTAAGATCCTGTTGAACAACCCAGTCAGAAACTCTACTGCTACCTCTCTTAGATACTTCCATACCACCACAGGTATATCATCAGGACCGAGTGCCTTTCCACTCTTCATCCTCTTCAGTGCCCTCCTCACTTCATCTTGACTAATCTTTGCTACTTCCTGGCCCACAACAGCCACCTCTTCCAGTCTTTGTTCTCTCTCATTGTCCACGTTCATCAACTCTTCAAAGTACTCTTTCCATCTTCCCATCACACTACTGGCACCTGTCAATAGACTTCCATCCCTATCCTTAATCACCCTAACCTGCTGCACATCCTTCCCATCTCTGTCTCTCTGTCTCGCCAACCTGTATAGATCAGCCTCTCCCTCCTTACTGTCCAACCTAGCATACAAGTCACCATAAGCTTCTTGTTTGGCCTTTGCTACCTCTACCTTCACCTTACGCTGCATCTCCCTGTACTCCTGTCTACTCTCCTCAGTCCTCTCAGTGTCCCACTTCTTAGCTAACCTCTTTCTCTGTATACACTCCTGTACCTCCTCATTCCACCACCAAGTCTCCTTATCTACTTTCCTTCCAGATGACACACCAAGTACTCTCCTACCTGTCTCATTAGCTGTAGTTGTCCAGTCATCTGGAAGCACCTCCTGACCACCCAGAGCCTATTCTAAACGTCCCGCAACACTCTTCCTTTTTCAACTTCTCTTAATCTTCCTCACCACCAGAGTCATCCTACACTCCACCATCCTATGCTGTTTGGCTACACTCTCACCTACCACTACTTTGCAGTCACTGATCTCTTCAGATTATACCGTCTACCTGTGTGCTCCTACCTCCACCCTATGTTCCTGCCTCTTCTGGAAGAAAGTATTCACTATAGCCATTTCCATCCTTTTTGCAAAGTCACCCACCATCTGTCCTTCTGCATTCCTCTCCTGCATACCAAACCTGCCCATCACCTCCTCATCACCTCTTTTTCCTGCACCAACATGTCCATTGAAGTCTGCACCAATGACAACTCTCTCATTTCTAGGTATGCTCTGCATCACTTCATCAAAGTCCAACCAGAATTTCTCCTTCTCCTCCAGTTCACATCCTACCGACTAAAAACATTGAACATCACACCTTCGATTTCTAGCTTCAGACTCATCACTCTATCTGACACTCTTTTTACTTCCAGGACATTCCTAACAAGCTTTTCCTGTCATAGTTCCAACATTCAACGTCCCTACTCTCAGTCCTATACTCCTGGCATTCCTCTTCTCCCTCTTCCTATGGACACACTTTCCTCCTTTCCTTCTTAGACCAACAGTAGTCCAATTTCCACCAGCACCCTGTAGGTGAACAGCAATCATTGTTAACCTGGGCCTCGACCGATCAGGTATGGAAGTCATAGGTTTGATTCGCATGTTTGATTTGGCAAAAGTATTACGTCGGATGCCCTTTCTGACATAACCCTATGTATTTATCCGGGCTTGGGACCGGCACAATAAGACACTGGCTTGTGTCCTCTTGCAACTACATCATATGTATATGTGTCAGGATTGGCAGTTGCTCCTTCTCTCTCTCCTCTTCGGTGTCACACCTGGGTCCCACCTACCTGGGCGTGGCCACTCCAGACAGCAGAGCAGCACACCTGTCTTCTATTTCCCAATTTCCAGACCTTCATGAGGACCAGCTTCCCACCATTCATCGCCAGTTCGTTTATACTGCTAGTCAGTATCTTCACTGTGGCTCTCGTGACTCAAACCTTGACTTGTGGTAACTCTGTTCTCTCTAGTTCTGGTCTGCTGCCTGTTGCCTGATCACTTTCCAGCCCATCTGCCTGCTTCAACTACTTACCCCCTGCCGACTCACCTGTTCAGCCTGGTCATGTGGTCCACCATCTCTCCACACATTTTTGTTAAATAAATTTTTTTTTACTTAACTCTTGTGCTTCGCATTTGGGTCTTACAGTAAACCCCGACAATATGTAAAGAGTGTAAAAGGTGATTTTCCCCGTTAGGGGATTAATACAGTGGATCTTCTTTTTCTTCTTCTATATTTATATAACGGCGCTGCTATGGAGCTATGGATTCACCGTGATGTCTACGATTGCGTCACTTCTGCTCTCATGGCGCGCTCTGTAACTTATGATACATTTTGTTTTTCCAAGTCCTCATTGATCATAAAACAATAAAAATGCTACCAAAGCGTTGGTTTAATTATGTACTTCAAATACACACCTGGTTGGTTCATTTTGACTTTACTATCCCCTTAAACCAACCAATAACATTCTGACTTCCGACCAATTAGGTCTCAATGTTTCACTTGATCGCTTCACTCGCTGATTTGTGTCCAATCGGATTTAATGCGGAACGCACTTCCAGGTTGGTCTGCTGATGTCGTCATAACCTGTGATTGGCTGCAGTCCTGCTTTTGTTTTAGGAGAAATGGGGTCAACCTTCTGCCCGACTGCAGAAGCTTTTCCTTTCTCCTGTGTTTTCAACATTAAAACCTGGCTTGTTGTGAATCTGCCGGTCGGCGAATGCGCGTCCACGCCTGTGCAGACATGGGGGATTTGAAGGGGACGATCAGGAGGAGGGTTATTTACTGCCCCCACCCCAGTGACCCGTCCGTCCTCACGTCCATTCCCTGCAGATTAAGATGCAGCCGTTGGCGGCTGCCAGAGCCGCCGAGATTGATGGGGAACACGGGGGCCACAGAGGCCCCGCAGAATTCTGAGCAGAGCCTGTGGGTATCAACAACTGATGCTGCCAGCCGAGAGCAGCGCCCCCCTCTCCCTTCCCTCCCTCTCTCTTGTCATCTTTTTTCTGACTTTTCTTTATCGCTCTGTTGCTTTTTCTGGCATTTTTCTCTCTGTCACTCCGTCGCCTCCTGCATCCTGTTTTTCTGTCTCTGTCACTCTATCGCCCCCCTGTGCCCCACCACCAGTCTCCCAGCACTCCCCCCCAAGTCGCTGTCTCAGCAGCTTTAGCAGATTTGGATGTCATGAGACTGCAGGTGTGTCAGCATCGCCCTTTTGTGTGTGTGTGTATGTGTGTGTGTGTATGTGTGTGTGTCGCATACACTCACAATAAATAATCCTGTGGTTCAGAGGTGGCAGGAAGTTATCAGTGAGACGGATCGACTCGAATGGGAGTTTTAAATGAAGGTAAAATCTGCATGTGTGTTCGTCGTTTATTCATGACTTTTATTTTTTTAATGTTGCCGTGATGGATGATGGGAAAAGATGGATGCTTGTGTGTGTGTGTCATTGTGAGTTTGTTACACAAACTGCACTGGCAAGATTTTTTTTTTTGTATGTGTGTGTGTGTGTGTGTGTGTGTGTGAGGGGGGTCCCCAGGGCGCAGGAGGCATGAGTCAGCGGCCGCTAGGATTTATAGCCAATTGATTAAATTAGCATTTGTTCTGCTAGCGGGGGCAGCAGCCTGTCAGTATCAACATGCACTGACGCCCCAACCTGAACACCGACTGTAAGGAACACATGGCAAAGAACGGGGAAAAGAATCCAGTGGACAATTAGCAATGATGTCAATAAGCCAGCATGATTAGCATCAGGACCAGTGGGATGTAAATACTAGAATACCCCCCCTCACACACACACACACACACAGCTCCTTCACATAACACACTGTGAGAGAGGGTGCACACACTGGGCTTGCTGACAAGCCATTTTTATGACATTCATCACAGCCATCTGCCATTTTCCGCTCAATTAATTTGTTATGGGAAGTGGGATCAATTAAGTGCGGCTGTAATGGCTTTATATCCTTGTTTCCCTTTTATAGCCCAATATTTTCTGTGCTCCACTCTGGCATGAAAAGGCGAAATCGATATCCCGAGCTATTTTCCTCTCCCGTAGACTAATTTGTTTTCGCCACTCTCTTCCTGGCATGATGAAGCGGGGGTAATGAGGGGTTAGGGCGAGGTTAGCACACGCCGGCTAACCGACTATACAAGCTAACCGGCGTGTTGTGTTTTTCACTGAGATTTGATTGGCTGACAGGAGCGCTCAGCTGCTCATGGCGGTATCAGGAGGGATTGACCCCCGTCCTGGCATGGGTCGCCCTCGGGCGGCAAGTGGCTTAGAAGATGGCGGCGATAAGGACAATGGGGGCTCATCTGGAACGGTAGTTTGACAGTGATGGGTGGAGGCGTCACCAGTAGCCCGCATGCTCGCCCTGCCCTCCCCCCACCCCTGAGATGTATTGATTGCTTCCCCATTAGGCCTGCTGATGGGCTTGATGATATGATGAAGAAGCAGGCGGGGCGGGTGAGGGTGTCTTAAGTGTGACTTCAGAGGAGGTGGAGGTGGGGGGACCACCATTACTCTCTGAGCAGGCCTGATGACATGGCTGTATTGATTTTGACATCATCTGGTTGCTGGGTGCTCAGGACATCCAAAGCCTCGCACCTCAGTGAAGAAGATGCTCAGGCCACGTCTGATTGGTGGATCTTCAACCAACAACCTCCTCATCCGTTCAGTGAGCCCCCCCCGGCAGGTTGGCGAATTAGTCGTCCCAGGTTTGATTGACAGCTGCCCAGGAGCAAAAGCAACAACCAAATTACCATCAGGATGATGCAAATATGACTCAATCCTGATTGGTGCAGAGACAAACATGACAGCACATTTTTCAAGTGGAGGGGGGAGCAAAGTCAGGGCTCTCAAATTAAGCAACTAACACCTTTCCAGCTTTGTTAAACTGGTCATACCATGCACCTTGCAAGCGCCTCCGGTGCACTCCCTGTTCAAGAGACAACCTGGTCCAGACAGAGCTTCATCAAACCTTCATCTTCATCAGGTTAAAGCTGCAAAAAGCTCCACAAAACGACTCCAATGAGTTTTCAAAATTCATTGAAAACGTTTCGGGGAAGAGCAAATACGCCTCCTCCATTGCCTCCTCCATCGCCTCCTCCATCGCCTCCTCCATCGCCTCCTCCATCGCCTCCTCCATTGCCTCCTCCATCTGTCACTGCTGGAGGTAAAAATCTGCTGTTTTTGTGCACTATAAAAGTATTCTAGAAAAATCACCCATGCTAATTCCTTTCCTTCCCGGAGGCCAGAGCCTCCCATTGTTTTCATAAATGCAATAAAGCAGTTGTTGCTGCACTGGCAAACACCATTAATCATTCGATGGATGATGACCCTTTTGATTTTTACCAAACATGGTTTGCAACTCCACACAGCCGCGATTGTTCTATTTGTTTTTGTGAGCATGGCTCCACTCCACTGGGAGTGGGAAGTGAAGACATAAAAGCTCGTCTGCCCCTTAATTTGCCTGCCAGTCTGCCTTAACTTCTATTTTGACACTTTGTTTGCAGGCAGGAAAAGAATGCACCGGTGCGCCGTAATAGAAGACGTGGAAACTGGGCCCATTAATGGGTTTGTGGAAACAATGGAAGGCTGTGAGGTCTGTTGGCTTTCCTGCAGAGGAACACACAGCAGCTCCAGACGAGAACACCACTCCTGGGATTTGTTCATGCAGGCAAAAAAAAGAAAGAAAACAGTGGCATTATCTTTTAAATATCAATAAATCACCGCTGGATTGTTCAAATGAAGCATTAGTTTAATTACTGTGAACAAATGAGACTAATTACCAGTCTCGATGCTGCACTGAGCTGAAGCTCACTGGATTATTTTACCTCGAAAAGTAGAATGTAAATTTATTCCACAGACATTTTTGTATTGTTTCAACATTACATTTATGCAACAGAAAAAGCAGTGTCTATATGTAAAAATTAAAACCCTGCAGTACACCATCTGGTCTCATGGGGGCAACGCAACGAACTGACAATCACTTCATATCTTTTTTAAAATTTATTTTATTTACTCGATTGATCCCCGAAGTTAGTCAAATCAAATCACATGCAAATGTTAGTGTGTACAGGCCCTGAACAACACACACACACACACACACACACACACACACACACACACACACACACACACACACACACACACACACACACACACACACACACACACACACACAGGGAGCCTGTACGCATGCGCCCCAAATGAGCAACTAGTAAGGGGGACAGCGCCTTGCTCAGTGGCGCCTCAGCAGTGCTTCGGAGGTAAGCTGACACCTCCCACTGTCAACTCACACTCCGGGTGTTTTTTTATTTGGGGTGGGGGGCGGGAATCGAACCGCCGATCTCAGAACATTGGACAACCCGCTCTACCACTGAGCCACTGGAGGTGAAGAAAAGGAAAGGGCAAGGTCATAATGGAGATGGGTTGGGCAGCAGGGATAAGGCTCCGCCCCCAGGACGCAATCAGACCGGCGGCGCCGCAGACAAGGGGCGTAAAGCGGGGGCGGAGGCAACAATGGTTGCAGATTAAACCTCTATCGATCCCACTGTAATTTATTTATCAATTCCACGAAAAATTAAACACTGACCTTGTTCTTTGAAAATGGCCCCTTTTCATTCCGCCGGAGCGGTGACTGGAATAGCGAACAGGCAAACGGGGGTCTTTTTAATTCACAAGAATCAGCTGAACTATTGGTGAAAAAAGCAAACAGTGGTGGCATGGTTTTGGACCCCCCCCTCCTCCAGAGTGAATAATGTTAAACATCCTCTCTTCCCCCGTCCCCTCACCTCACGCCTTGCTCCCTATCGTCCTCCTCACCCCCCGCCCCCACTGACTGTCCCTGTAATTCAATTAAAAGCACATGAGGGCCAAATGAATAGCGCTAGATTCAATTAGCTGCTGATGAAGGTTAGCTGGATGGTTGGCAGCAGCGTGGGTGAAGGGGGGCGCCGAGACTCACGTGGGGAGGGGGGATGAGCGAAGGGGTGAAGAACATCAGATTTTGCCCTGTGGAATGGGTACAAGTACGGTATTTTCGGCACTATAAGGCGCACCTAAAAGCCTTTAATTTTCTCAAAAAACCGCCTTATTTGTGAAAAAAAGTTTTGAAATAGTCCTTTCTACCAGCTGGGGCTTCAATCCAACCATAAAGTCCTTCCAGTTCATGCTGAACGTTTTAGCTTCCCTGAACTTCCTGGAAGTGGAGGCATCGCTGCTTAAAAAACGGGCACTTCCTGTTCTTTTTCTTGAGTTTCTTTGCCTCCTCTCATCCTCGCTCCTGAAACTGGATCCAGCTCCTCAATGTGCACAGTCAGCAGAGTGGTCAGCGTTACCCGGGGTGTGTATCATGACCCTGTGTGTGTGTGTGTGTGTTTAGTGCTTAATGAAGAGAGGCAGGCCCTGCCGGCGCCCCTCCCTCCTCGCCGCTTGCGGGTCTCGGCTACAGTCGGTGGGCTTGAATCCCTCTTTGCTCGTGTTCCTGCACATGAGGGATTTTTCCTCTTTGCATGAACACGAGTCGTCTTCGACGTTTCTGTGAAGTGTGTAGATGTGTGTGTGTGTGTGTGTGTGTGTGTGTGTGTGTGTGTGTGTGTGTGTGTGTGTGTGTGTGTGTGTGTGTGTGTGTGTGTGTGTGTGTGTGTGTGAAATGAGACCAGGACCCGGCCTCTCCATTTCTCTCTGCAGGTAATAAAAACATAGAGTGCCCTCCAGATCCCTTTAGAGAGAGAGTTGAGACCAGCGAAATCCAGGACAGGCTCCATTGATCTGGAGGCTACAGTATTACCCCCCATCGCTGAGGCAATATGAGTGGCCTTCTTTAAATCACACGGCTACATCAGCCCAGAGGGACGGGACGGGATGATGGGGAAAACGATCCCCCTGCCCGCCAGAGAGGAAGAACACACTCCACATTTCCTCTTCTGGTCTCGTTTAATCTCCACGTCTTTAAGGAGGTACAGGAGACGTCCTTTGAGCATCCAACTCTCTGTTGTGATGACACTCGTCTTTTCTTGAGTAGTTTGTGTGAAAATTAGCATTTAGCGCGTGGCGTGAGGGTTCTTGGGTGTGTCTACCCCACCCGGGTCCATTAAACCCATTAAAAAGCCATTGTTCGCCTCCCCAGATGTCAATCAAGCGCTTTGGTTTTCCTCCTCGTCTACGATTGGTCGCTTTTATTCTGAAGAGAGAAACATGCTTTTTCTGGATTGTGCTCCAGATCTCAGGAGGGCCCGGAGCATTGTGGGTCGAGCCGGGCCCCGACCCCCCCCTATCTGGCTAAATAAGATAAGCCCCTGTCATTGTATCCTCCACGCCGCAGCCTGACCGCATCAAATATTCATGGCCGCAGCAGACTCTTAAGTAAACTGGCCAATTTGTTGTGGAAGATGTGCATTAAGATTGGCTGGGTCGTCCCCCCCGCCCCAGGTGGGGGGAGGATGGCCCAGACGGGGGCCAACGGCTGCCATTTTGGCTCTCCTGCTCCTCCTGCTCCTATTGTTGCAGCCCATCGGAACGGCGAGCGGCACGCGGCGGCCCGTCTGACAGTAATGGGGTGGGTGTGAACTAAAGGCTGGGGTGGGGCTTGGGGGGGGGGGGTAACAGAATGTCAGGAGGAGCCATCTCTCATCCGATTGGGTGCTCAGAGGGAGGAAGACAGGAACAATAAAAGATGGAGGGGGGGGGTCACGTTTGAATGACAAAGGATAGGAGAGGCGTGTGTGTGTGGGGGGGTTTGATTTAGACTGGAGGGATAAAGTGGGTTTGGGGGGTGTTTGTCATGTGGTGACGGCGGCTAAAAGCACATGGATGAGCTCTCAGCGGCGCACACGCTAACAACTTAATAGATCATACAAACAGATCGACACGTGTTCCAGCGCACACCCCCGTCACGCCGTCTCTTCCCACAATGCATTTCAGCCAGAGACCGTCTCTACGTTATGCCTCCCCCAGGAGAGAAGTTGACAAATCACTAAAGCACATTTTCTTTTGCTTTATGGGTGCAGGCGTTGAGCGGTGACGGGGGACAGACACAAGTTTACGCTTGGCGAACCCCCCCCCCCCAGGGCATCGACGGAAACGAGCAGAGAAAGAAGAGGAAGAGGAGGAAAAAACAAGGAGATGAAGCTCATAACCACCCCCCCTCCACAACCAAATGCACACTCATTTACAAACAGGTAACAGTTGACTCCATGATAATGCGATGCTTTATTTTTCATGTTGTGATGAAACATGGGTCACACACAACTCGTAGCTGCTAGCCTCGTTAGCATGAGTTAGCTCCCATCAGGGTCGTGAACCAATCCATCACACCTGTGGTTTGGGACTTGTTCTGGTGGGCGAGGGGAGGGGTTCCACACCTGTGACACGCCCACCTCTGCAGCAGCGGGCATATGGCGGACGTAGACGCTTCAGCGCGTGGGAGGCGACACGCTGCATTCAGGAGCGGTTATTGAAATAGGAGAAGAGAGAAGCAACCAAAATACGTGCGTGAAGCCGGAGCGCGTGGGCGTGGCCAGGATTATTCTGAGCGCTGCCATCTGGAAACAGGTTTGCTTCCAGGATGAACGCTTCACATCGACAGAGCGAAGCTTTGAGACGAGCATAATGACGCCGTTCACGCCTTTTAGTTTTCCGTTTGCCAGGAGGAAAGGCAAATGTTGAAAGTACGGAAGAGGTGGGGGGTAAAGCGTTGCATTTGTCCCAGTTCGGCTCTCACGGCGCTAGGCGTCACGGCGTCACGGCGTCGGGAGTTCATGTAACCTCAAGAAAGTGGCGCATCCCTGGGATGCGCTTCAAAAAAATTTGTGCATCCCAACATGATGTTTATGCATCCCAAAAGTAATAACAGAATGTGTGGTAGATGCCGTATTGCCGTAAAGGATTGAGTTTTGCCAATAGTACAATATAAAAATTACACAAACTGCTAATTTTAATGATTTTAATAATAACGATGTCATAAGTGTTTAAGTAAAAAGAAAAAAAAAGAGTGAAATTACATATTATTTTTATCAAAGTGTTACATCTTGGTAGTCATTCTAAAAAAACAACAGTTTTAGAAATAAAGAAAGATGTAATACAGTGCGCCCTCGTTCTTTGCGGTCAATGCGTTCCAGGAACCACACAACATTAAGGAATCCGCGATCGAGATTGCGATCTATTTATCTTATTATTTACAGTAATTTAAATGTTTATGAAGCCTCCCCATACCCATATTAAATCACCATCTATCTGTATTACCGTTTCCCACACTCTTATCGACTGATTAAAGCACTTTTGTGTGCACTTCCAGATGCCGTCAGCCAATAGAATGCTCATACGGATTTTTGCTGGTTTTCGCTTGACTTCTTCAGTGTCTTCATCTGTGCTAACTTTTGTCTTTTATTCAAGAAATCTCTCATTGTCACCTTGTTTTTCTCCAACTTTTGCATCTTTTTCCAAGGCATGGTGATAATGTAAGACTAACTCCTCTCTCTCTCACTGCAGTGTGCAAAAGGAGCAGACGTCTTGTTACCGTTTGGCCGATTTTAATAAGACTGAATCACGCAGGTGAATCTCGTGACGAGAAGCTTTCGCGAGATCAAAACATGATGGCCATTTCCAGATTCGAAATTCAAGTAAGTTGTGAATATTTTTGTTGAATCTAAGCGCATTTTCCCCAAATATGAAATTTTTTTATTGTAATTTTTTATTGTAATATTATATTTTATTTATTGTATTTTATTTAAAGCTTGTGTCCAAGAGACGTACGTTGTCTGCTGATCGTGCGTCCCTGTCAAAAAATGTGTATCAAAGACATTAAGAAGAATATTGCCTTTTTCTTGTTTTCGACACATTTCCTCAAATTCCACCTGATTTATTCAGCATCTTTTTTAAACTCCTCATTGAATTAGAATGAAGTTGTGTTTTTTTTAATAAAATGTGACTGAAAGGGATGCCAGCAGCTCGGCGAGGTGGAACCACATATCAAGAAGCAATTTGGCTGTCTTTAGATTAACACGCTAACGCTTCAAGGAAAAAGAACAATCCAAAACTTTTAGGACGGTCAGATGTCGTGTTTGATTCGTTTGGGATTAGAGTTCTGAAGCAAAAGTCCAGAATGATGAAGCGAGAGCAGACGGACGTTTGATCAGCGCCAAACGGCGGCACGAAGTCGTCTGTCTGGAGTTTAAGATGAGCACAAATCAAACGTGAGGACATTAAATGGTTTCTTTGAGCTTTCTTAAATGAGCTGTCAAAGAGAAGAGAGCGGCGTGGCGTCCTCGTCTCGTCTATGACATCACACGAAGCACTTATGACCTCATGAAGAACACACATCCTGGCTAATTAGCATAGTGATGTTATTCGCCTCTAAATCTTAGGTTTGCCTTCATGTGTGAGTCAGGATGTACTGCAGGTGTGTGTGTTTATGTGTGTGTGTGTCTGTGTGTGTGACCTACTCAGAGGTCATTCCCATAAAAAGTAAAGGGAACATTTTGAGCGAGTGATGAAATCCAATTAGGGGCCGGTACAATCGTAGTGGCATTTAACAAATAACCCCCGCTGCCCCCCACCCCCCATCAGACATACTAATAATGACCCATTGGCTCTAAGATATGGTCGCGTCCCGCCTCACACATCCTGTGTGTCTGAGGCAGTAGTCAACACACGCTGTAACGACCAATCATCACACACACGCACACACACACACACACACACACACACACGCACACGCACGCACACGCACACGCACACACACAAACACACACACACACACACACGTTAACCCATCCATTCCATGAAATATGTGCATTTTCCCAAGGCAGATAAAAAAAAAATCAATGAAAAGCAATATACCTATTGGATTTAGTTTAGGCCATCGATGTGTTTGTGCGGTGCGTAGTTCATCCGTTCAGGACGACCTGCTGACCTCCATCCAGGGTCCGCCACTCTGGTCTGGTTCTCCAGGAGGTCTGGATTCTTTCTTCCTGACATAAAACAAATGATCTGAGCGTCAAACTTCAGCTGGTCTTGATGTCTAATGCAAGCAAACCTTGGTTTTGGAACGCTTTAGAAATAGAACTAATCGG
Source organism: Antennarius striatus (assembly GCF_040054535.1). Taxonomy (NCBI): domain Eukaryota; kingdom Metazoa; phylum Chordata; class Actinopteri; order Lophiiformes; family Antennariidae; genus Antennarius; species Antennarius striatus. Next base: position 7,387,129 of record NC_090799.1, on the reverse strand, counting down.
AATTTGACCAAAAAATTCTGAATTTTTTGGTCTTAGAAGTCGAACAAAATTTGGAAGTCGAACGCAAAACGAATGCCTTTTTGGGGCGACCGTGGCTCAGTGGTATCGCAGGTCGTCCAATGATTTAAGATCAGCGGTTTGATTCCCGCTACCGCCGAGTCATTTGTCGTTGTGTCCTTGGGCAAGACACTGTACCCTCCTTGCCTCCAGTGGGGCAATCGCTGCTGTGTGAATGTGTGTGATTGTTCCGCTGGTGGTCGGAGGGGCCGTAGGCGCAGATTGGCAGCCTCCGTCAGTCTGCCCCTGGGCAGCTGTGGCTACACACGTAGTCTACCATCACCAAGTATGAATGAGGAGTGAATGAATAATGGATCCGATGTAAAGTGTCTTTGAGTCTTCAGAAAATCGTTATATAAATCTAATTCATTATTTTTACTATTATTATTATAGCGCGATAAAGGCGAGAAAAGTAGAGAGAAAACATGACAGTAATGTGCTTTTTATTTTAGTTTACTGTATTAAATAATTTTTCACTTAATTTCCATTGCGTTCCATTGCCTATGGTACGAGTTACGGTACCATAAACTTCTGTCCAAAAGACGGCGGTAACTCGTACCTTAGGCTAACCTGATTAAGTCAATGTTTTTTTTTTCTTTCTTTCTCGTGTTTGCTTCTTTCTTTTTTGATATGTTTCATTACTTTACAATTTGATATATAAATGACATTATGAAATAACATATTATGTTGAATAAAAGGTAGTTTTCTAGCGTCTTGGAACGGATTAAGACCATTTACATTATTTGTAATAGGAAAAATGTATTTGGAATTTGAACAAATCGCCATTCGAACAGCCTTCAGGGACGAATTGTGGTTGGAAACTGAGGTTTGCCTGTACTAGAAGTGGCAGAAAACTCCGACCAAGATGCCCGGCCGGTCCACTGTGACAGATCTGAGCTCGTCTTCCTGTCTTCCTCCGACCAGCCGTCCAGACGTCCCCCAGACCTGAACCCCCGTCGGCCGTCCACACGGAACCACGATGGCACAGGTGGCGGGGGACCAACCTGGCAACGCATATCTCCACTCATCTGGGAAGATAATGAGTTCCCACAGGCCAAATGTGTGTGTGTGTGTGTGTGTGTGTGTGTGTGTGTGTGTGTGTGTGTGTGTGTGTGTGTGTGTGTGTGTCCTTATTATTAAAGTACACATGACAGGGAGAGAGAGAGGAAGTAAGATTCTTTAAGTTGAACTTCAAACCGCCCCCCTGTGGGCGGAGCCAGCAGCATGGGGCTGTAATGAGGACGGTTCTGTGTCCTGAGTCGGTTGTCCTGTCAACCCCTCTCATTCTCTCTCTGCTCCCTCGCAACACACACACACACACACACACACACACACACACACACACACACACACACACACACACACACACACACACACACACACACACACACACACACACACACACACGGAGAAACAAGCTTCTCCTGACTAAAGGTTCCACATCATCACAGCAAAAATCACAGTTTCCACGATAACCCACTTCCGTAAATCCATGTTTATCTGGCAGGTATTGGAGCGCGGCCCGTTGGCCAACGACAGGCGATAACCGGCTGTATATCAGCGCCGATGTTTATGTCCTTGTAAAATAAAAGCACACACAGGCCTGTGTGGACAAAGGGATGGAGATATATGATGGTGACAAGAAGGAGTGTGAGGAAAAAAGAATCCTTTCTAGACAGCATCATTCAAAAGCCAACATCCACAGACGGTTGAACGGTTAAAACAAGGGCAGAGATGCATGATGGGAAGTTAGTCAGTCAGACCTTGACTCCTATCCTAGCTCTGCGTTCAGGTTGTTAATCATGAGTGTCACATTGTCCGGTTGGAGCGGCGATTTGGTGCCACAAAGCCTGTTGTAGACCAGAATCTAATGATAATTCATAGAAAGCACAATCGATAGCACGTCTTCTTTGAATCCTCCCGGTTGGATTCAATTACGTCCTGTCCAAGGTCTAGGATGGGCTGAATGGAGCTGAAGGTAAGGAAGAGATGAAGAGGATGGAAGACGAATGTTTGGGGTGTGTGACGACTGTGGGAAATGACAAAGAGACAGAAAGAGAGACTTTTATGGCACCAAGGCCAACCAGCGTGGATTTATGGGCGTCAGCTTGACCTGGTAACACTCCTCAAAAACGTGCTGGGATTCACTTCTGGAGGGTTTATTAACAGAACACAGATGCTATGAGGGGGTCTTAAGGATGGAGCTACCCTTAGATACTCTGAGACACCAAGAAGTCACCAACCTGGAACCCTCACATCGTCCAGGAGTTATCTGTGATTAAACGCTGGAGCGTTGATCGTTTTTCCTTTCAGACATTGCTGTGTGAATGTCTAGGAATGAGATCACGCTGGTGTGTGTTGTCATAGGAAACACATGTAATACTGTTTAGCAGTGCTGATGCCGATTGGCCGGACTTTCCAGGAGATTTTTTCTTCTCTTCCTAAACCTCTCCTCTGGAACATCAAGAGAAATATTGGGTTATATATTTTTCGATTCATCTGCAGCACCTTTACGACGTGTTTTTATAGCGCTGTGTTACTTAAGTAAAGGCTCTGAATGCTGCGACAAAGCGCACTTTGTGAATAATGTGGACATTACAGGAGAATGAAAAGTTCCCGCTCTTCATCAAGCAGCTCCGTAAAGTTTCACGATGAAGGAAAGAACAGTCGATCGATCAATACAGACCAGGGAGGGAGGAAAGGGAGGTGACCTGTCATGGCGTGCACATCTACATCAGGTTATATGTTCATTTGTAACACACGGGGGTCTGGTGGTGTGTTCATGCGTTCATACAAACACAGGAATCACACACAGGGTTAATGACGTGTGCTACTAGCGCGCCACAGGTTTGGGCTGCCTTGACCCCAACTGGAAGAGGTGGATGAGCGGGAAAATTTGTTGTTTACCTGAAATCCTGTTTACCTGTTTACCTGAAGCTTTTTGTCACTATTTTGTTTTAAAGTGATTTCTGTTTTTAGGGTTCGATGCATAAATTCAAACATTAACGTTTTTAGATAACAGATACAAAAAAAACAGCACATTACACACACACACACACACACACACACACACACACACACACACACACACACACACACACACCCTTTCCCTTAGGATGAAAGGTGCAGCCTCCTCTTCCTCTCCCTCAGTTGTCAGACATCAAAAACCAGGGTTTCTTCTCTAGAAGACTTACCCAGAATTCATAGGGGAGGGGTAGGATTCATTTTTTTAACTGCAAGGATGACAGAAGAAGAGAAGATGGCCGACGCGGCACCTCAACAGTTAGGCGAAGACAGGCTTTGGCTGATTAGCGAGAAAACGCTCCAAAGAAAGAGCGAAGGTGCCACGTCTCCGCCGCCGCCGCCGCCGCTAGCGCAGTTCCACGGAACGAGAACAGAGGTGTGTGAATGAGTGTGAGCGCCACTAAAGGGAACGAGAGAGAGGGCGAGAGACGGAGGGAAACACTGGTGCAACGATGAAGTCATTTCTTCTGCTCGCCTTTGAGCGTCTGTCTTTGAAGCGGTGGGAAGAAGCCGTCCCACACAGACATCATTAAGAACAGAGGAATCGTCGCTCAAGCTGGATGAGCGTGACGAAGACGAGGAGGACGAGGAGGAGGGGTTTATGAGATGGTTCCTCCACAAAGCCACAACAGCAGATTACTATCACCATCTTGGCATTTTGTTGTCCCGTCTCCCCGCCGCACAAACACGCTCTGCAGCACGTTAGCTTAGATAACGGCGCTGCCACGCTTGCGGGGGGCAACTCTAAACAACGCGCCGGCGTCCTCACAACCTCACAATCTCTCCTTAAAGTGCTGCTGCATAATGCCTCACCTCCTATCTGTTTTATTCCCCCTTTGCTCAACAATGATCATTATCAGAGTCGTTGAGGCTGCAGCCGAAGCGCCGCCGCGGCTTAAAATTAGCATGAGGTAGTCGCCGCGCCAGCAGGAGTCGTATCATTAGCGCGTAGAGGAAGAAGTACATCCTCCACCAAAATAAGAGCAGTAATAATGGGGCTTTAAGTGTCATAATTCTCAGGGACGTACCCTACTTTCATGAGGGTACGTCCCAAATTAGCGGCAGTTAGCGAGCTGCTGAAGAACCATCATGTGTTTTAGGATGCAGACAGACAGACAGACAGACAGACAGACAGACAGACAGACAGACAGACAGACAGACAGACAGACAGACAGACAGACAGACAGACAGACAGACAGACAGACAGACAGACAGACAGACACAGTCTGGGTTGAGCTCCTCTGAGCGCCGCTCTGGTTGCAGCTAAGCTAAGGGCAGCGTTAGCCGTATTAATAGGGAAAGACAAGGCAACAGCTGCCCACGCAACACCGCACATGACCAACACACACACCCGCACACACACACACACACACACACACACACTGGGATACACAAGTGGTATTTTCAGCTCCAGGTCATGAGTCAGCCGCCGCCATGCCAATAACGGCGGGGGCCACGCGCCATCATCGTAACTGATTATGTGTTTGCTCGTCCCCGCCTTCAGTGTAACTATTGAACTCTGAAATCTATTAAACAGTCTGACGCTGGATGGTGTCGGATAACAGGAGACTCTGCTTTTGATTAATGTGTCAGTCAGGAGGCCATGAATAACATTACTGCCAACGCCGCGCCGCAAAGTTTGTTCGCTAAGCCACCGCAGCCAAGTGAGACGTACAAGTTTATGCAGCGCGTTTATAATGAGGGGGGGCGGGGGGGGGCACATGTACAGTATGTAGCCGAGGCGCTGACCGTTACAGGCTAATACAGCGCCTGCAGCTCCTGCAAAAACAACCAGAGCCTGCAACGGAGAGACAGAGGAGAGCATACAGGTTTGTTTGCCTTTCCTTCTGAGATGAAAAGCGCCGCGAGTCTGATGTTGTTGGTTCTCTCTGCTGTCACAATGAAAGACTGAAGACTGACAGACACAAAAGGGCTTTTTGAGATTTGTTGCATCTGCAGGAAGCCCGCCTCTCCCCACAAATTTGCCGCTCGACATTGATGGAACGCCTGTCTGAGGCGATGATGTGTTCGTCCACACGCGTGCACCAGAATCGCACACCTGCAAACACGGCTGGGGGTGGGGTGGGGGGGAGCGTTTAAAGTCTGCGGGGCGGGGGGGGGGGGTGTCTGACAACATCATTAGCGTGTCGACGTCTGCGTGCGTTACGTCTGCTTTCTTCTTCTCTCCGCTTTGCTCACGTCTGTTTTCTAGAGACGGGGATGTTGGAAACAGGTGGAAGTGTTTTCACGGGGAGCGCTTATCATAGATTCCCTCTGTTGTGTCTGGAAGCAGATCAATGCCGGTGCTGAAGATGTGCTGCTGCCGGTGACGATGGTGAACGACTCCAATTCCCCACGCAGACAGGAAGTTGTCTCACACTAAGTGTTCATTCACCGCTGCGGGGCTGCGCCGTCGTCTATAGTCGAACGCCACCGTCAGTCAGGCCTCTTATTGACATGTTTTATCTGCTGTAGTCCTGAAATTAGCAGCTGCACACACACACACACACACACACACACACACACACACACACACACACACACACACACCAAAGCGTCTTCAGGATGCTGTGCTATTGTTACAACAGGTGTGTCGTCCGACTGAACGAAAGCCCAATTTCCTCTTGCTGTGTTTCCACCAAACGAGGAACGTCTTCCCGGCGCACTCGATCGGTTGGCGATGGCAACGGATGACCGGAAATCATAGATGAAATAAAGAATTAAACTCACACTTGGTTGTGAACGTGTGCGCCTGTTTCAGGCATTTTTGCGTTGCTGCAAAAAATATTTTGAAGGGGAGGGAAGTGGGGGGAGGGCACGACGGAGGGTCGGAGGAGACAAGGAAAGGCAGAGCACGCAGACGAGGAGGGATGGAATGGTGCTCTTCACTCGTGCACCTTCACTCCACACGAGAGGGGGCTCTGATGAGGTGTTGATTGCCTGTGGGCACAAGTGGTTTCTCCAAACACTCCAAAAGTGGCCGATCCTCTGATTAGATTCGAGTGTTATCACGGCAATAGGCCCAGACACTCGACGATACATTAAAGCGTTGAGGTACACCTTCAGGCGAGGGCTTTTATTAAAACCGCGTCTCGTAACAACCCGAACAACCCAAAGGTCATTTTGTGCACGTCGTCAGGGGTGCATTCATATCCAGCTGCAGCAATACGTTAAAATTACTCCCAGGATACTTTGCAAAGAGACGACAGAAGCGTTCATTCTACAAGTTGGAAATGTCCTTTAAAGCATGACATCAGTCCGTTTGTGTTCTCGCGTCTCATTTTTATTTCTTTTGTTGTGTTGTCGGTCTGTTTTGGTGTGACGACCACATCACAGGTTGTGTAACCACGTCTTCGTGCGCCGCATGACCCCGGCCATGACCCCAACGAGAGGTTTTAAACCAGTAGTTTGCGCACACACTGGATTTCAGTCGTGCTGACGAGAATTCTGTCAAAGTCCACATCACATTTACACGGCATTGCAACATCTGGAAAAAAAAGATCCTATCTGAGTGTATGGAAAGCCCAAGGTCCAAAAAGGGTGGAAAAACTTTTTTTTCTTTTCTTAAAACCATCATCTCTCCTGAACAAAATTCATCAAAACGCCACTTTTCTTTTTTTAAAAAAAAAACCCAACAACACACGATTGTTTGCTTTACATCCTTGAGAATACGCTATATTATCTTTACCTGGTGTGTTGTCGCCGTGGCGACTGGGAATGAAATTGAGTTTGCAGAATCACATTTGCTTCCTCTGCAGCTTACAGCTGGAAATGTAGGACGATAGATATTGACAGCTGCACGGCACAGATACATAGCCACACACGCACACGCACACACACACACACACACACACACACACACACACACACACACACACACACACACGCTGCATGTGATGCGATGTACAAGCACACAGACAAGACATGAATATTTAAGAGGCATCAGTCTGCATGTGTTCCATATATGTCACCATCAGTGTCTCGAGAGCTGGTTGGAGGGCAGGGGGCTGGTGTGCAGTGTGTGTGTGAGTGTGTGTGTGTGTGTATGTGTGTGTGTGTGTGTGTGTGTGTGTGTGTGAGACAGTGGACTCAAAGTGTTGAGTGTGTGTGATGAGCACCACAACCCCCCCCCCCATGAACGGAGGAGAAGAGGGGGATGAAGAGGGGACGTCAAGCATGTCTGCCGGAAAAAGGAGGTCACTGAGGTCGACCGGACCATTCACCCTCGTCTAGATGGCGTCAAGTCGTTTGTCTTTTATTGTCAAAAGCGTATTTCTGTCAAAAATTATTACAGGGTGTTCAAAAAAAAAAAAAGAAGAAGAAAAAAAAAGAAGGAAGTGACAACAGATGCGACGAAGCAGATGGGTATCCGTCGTTATCGGTGGGAATGATCTTTAAATTCGTCTGCGAGGAACCAGCGATGCTCAGAAACATTTGGTGGAATCTGACAGCAATGAAGGCTGAAAATAAATACACAATTAAAAACCATTAGTCGAGGCTAATTACTTATCAATATGACATATGATGACATGATGATTAAGAAAGCAACAAATATTTGTTATGTGAGAGAGAGAGACGCCCTCCGTCTTCCATCTGACAGCCTGGGAACAAATCTCTCCTTGGAGCTGAACGGAAGCAGCTAAACTTTAATATGAGCTGTTTCTGTCTTTAATGCCACATTCATGGTTCTGAGGTCATTTCCTGCTTTATGTTGAAGGGCCACCTTCCTCTTCCTGTGACCCTTAGAATAGAGGAGCGTCTTCTGCCATCTGCTGAAATAATCCCACATGAAGGATAAATGACGGGACTGGTGATGCCTTGCTTTCTGCTGCACTGCATGATGGGTAAAAGAGGCCATCATGCTGGATTTCCAAAACAGAACCAGCATTGGCCCACTTTGTACTGGGAACGCTCCCGTGTGTTATTCCTGCTCAGGTAGCAGTGAAAATGGCCCCCCACCCTGCCCCCACCCCCGCTGGGTTGTATAACATGGTACCGTGGCCCCCGCATGAGAACAAGCTTCCCTTTACGGAAGATATGAGGCAGAAACAATCATGCGATACATTGCCCTCGTCTGTCGGCCCATTCCATTGTCGCCAGCTTCTGTTCCAGAGAATCTAAAGTACTGAGCTGCTGAGGAAATGATCTGCTCCAGCAGCTGGAGGATGGACGAGTCGCACCTGTGTAATTGTGTTTCCAGCAAAGTGTGGGGGGGCCCACGCCTCCTCCTCTTAACCAAAACCTCCATGCGAGCGCGGCTATAGACGTGCAACGGGGCCGAGCGGCGCGCCGCAGCCAACCTCATTACCGTGTGATTATGTGAAATCAGCAGAGAGGAGCGAGAGAATCAAAGCTGCCACTGGAGATGAGTGAGTTGTACAGTAAGTGTCCCTGCCCCCCCCACCCCACTCGGATCGGGGGGAGAGATTAGAGAAGTCACTCCTAGAGACTTGCACAGATCAGATCCTCTCTCAGTTCACCTCCCTCTGGGGCGTCAAAACCAGTTTCATTGATGAGGCAGATGTAGGGGTGCATATCCTCCGGCTGCTGGGGGGGTGGGGGTAAGAGAAGCAGGTTTTGGGAAGTCTTGGAAAATGAGGGAGATCCTCGCCGTGGTAGCCCTAAAGAATTCTGGGAGCCTTGCAGCGAGGAGACGGCTGAAACACCGTCATTTATATTCAAGGACAGCTGCAACCAGGAGTGGGTTGAAAATCGATGCGGGGGCTTTACCTCTTCTCATCCCTACTTTTTTTGTTCACGGCAAAAAAACAGACGTCTCTCTGCTCACCGCTGCAGACCTCACTAGTGGCTGGAAGGATGTTTAGGGAAATTGAACACAGGATGACAAAATAGCAGGCCGGTGCGCTCCTTTATCCGCTAAGAGCTGGGTACAAGAGAAAGTACACATGTACCAGCACACACACATCCGTGCACACACACGCACAGATAACAGGAGCGTATTGAGGATGACCGGAGGCGCAGAGAAAAGGAAAGAAAAAGGCAGAGTAGAACGTGGTCACGCTCGGCTTCCTGTGGCCGTGTAGCCCCCCCTATCTCCCCGCTGCACTGACCCTCACATGACTGGCTCCACGCCTTATCAGTGCTCTCCTCCATCCCTCGCTTTTTCTTCCCGGCGCCGTGCAGACGTGACGCCGGAGTCATAACGCCAGATATAGGCAGAATCACAGGAGCGGCACTATCGTCTCCGGACACGTCGGCCGGCAGTCATCAGCGGATCAACGTGTGATTTAGAGGTGTGGATCGGTCTGTCCCCACGGCGGCAGGAACACACGTTCATGCAGGAACGACCTGCATGAAAACAGCTACAGCCCACTGAGAGCCTCTAATTGAAGTAGCTGCAGGTATAGAGCCTCATTTATATGCATTTCTTCAGCCCAAAAGCCGCTGGCGTGCACACACCCACACACACACACACACACACACACACACACACACACGCACGCACGTTCGCGCACAATAGCAACAATACTTATTGAAGCCGACAGGGGCCTTATCCGCATAATCCAAATTTACATACACCACTTCCATTTGGTATTAAAGAAAGCATTAGCCCCCTCCTTTGCCCATGCAAATAACCCATAACATTGGGTTTAGTGTCCAAACTGCTAGCAGTAGGGCTGTTCCTGCCAGCTGTTACATGACTACCAACATACACTATTTCTATTTGCTTGTGTAGCTCATTGTAAGTGTGATTATATCAGTCGTCTTGTCGGGTTACAGCCCATAGCAGCTTTGTGCTTTAAAGCAGTGCAGGACAAACCCTGTCCCAGTCAGTCATTACCACATGCAATGCAATATTGGCATGAATAATTAGGAGTCCCTCGTAGGCCTCGTTGGGACGTGCAGAGGGGGATGTTGCTGAATCAATAGCCATAAGCCTGGCTCCCCTTTTGCTTTCAAGATCTACAGCCAAAGGAGCCAGTCATCAAAAGTTAATGAGCTATTTAGATCACGCTGTTTCCTCTGCTCTCGACTGCGAGAGCGCTGCTGGACCAGAGAGAAGAGAGTCCCCGCCACTCCGCGGATGTTTCATGTTTCACGCTATAGATCTGCAGAGGGCGATCGGCAGCTGAAAGAGAACAAAACGGTAGAAAGGGTTATTATGCATGTGGAGTTGTTCTCGCATTGATGAGACATGGACACGGTTTCTGGCTTTGCCTCGAGGGAGTTCCCTCGAATAATCAAACTTGTTTTGACGTGTCTTCCTTATAAAAATCAAGCGTGCAATCTTTGAATGTAGAATTCTGAAGAAAAAAAAGTTCATGAGGTAGCACTGGAGTCGTTTTCCACCTTGTGTTATTGTAGTGGAAATATTTAAAATGCTTTCTATAATGAGAGTTCTTTTGTTTTCTTGTTCCTCAAACATTCATAGCAGTGAACCGTGTTACCAGACCAACCGCTGGGGTCATTAAAGGGATTATTGCTGGTCTCATCACTGGTTTGCTGCTACCTGTAACACTACAGCCATTCTTCCCTCCAGCTGGTTTATGTCTACTCGCTACCTTTCCTCCTTACTTTCCATCTCTCTTCCTTCTTCTTGCATCCCAACTGTGCTAACGACGCCTGAAGGAGAGCGACTGACATGTCACCCAGGACTCCTGCCAGTTTCCCTGGCTGCTTGTTTCCCTGGCCACTGGCCTTGTTAAATAGATGGCACATAAATGTGGCAGAGGAAGAAGTTATGGCTGTCCAAATTCCCCACAGGACCCTGGGAGAATGGAGGGAACCCTTATTGCTAAGGCCACAAAACGTGTGTATGTGCAGCAAGAGAGGAAGATACCATCATTAAGAATTAACCTTATTCCCACTGTGGCCATTTTCAAGATTCGAGGAACGAAACGACTTATAAAATATATATAACTCAAAGGAGCCTGCAATTCCCAACCCGATTGTAATGCCAGTTCAATATCGCCGGTGTAAGAATGACTGGTGAAGTATAGCAAAGTTTCCTAGCGGTGATACTGAAACCGTTTTGAGCACCGAGCCATTGGAGCCGGTGGAGCCAGTCTTACTCAGGTGAGAATTGATTTTCAGGACATGCCCAGCAGAGGATGTTTGATTGGTTGCATTCACTGCAGATGTACATTAACATCCCTCTTCCTCCTGCCTCTGCCAGTCCGCCCAGCTAGTTCCTATTGGTCTGCTCCTATTGGCCTATCTAACCAACGGTGCCGTCCTCGGAGGTTTGTCTAGAAAAACCAAGTCCTGCAGCTTGAGGAGAACTCTGACGAACAAAATTACCTGAAGACCAACGAACCAAGTGACCAGCAAACCTACCAATAGACACAGAAGAAGAAACTCTGGCTATCTTGCAAATAGAATCTTTGAAGAGGGATTATGAAGGTCCTCTTTCATTAAAGTCATGTTACATGGTAATGAAGGGCATTCAGAGAAAATCTGTGGTCCCAAAATTGCCTTCCAATTGACTGAATGCTTTAGACTGTGACACGTCTGTGTGATAGAATGAGGAGCTGTTATTTAGCTGAAAGGTTAGGAAATCATGAACAGGTGAAACAAGCACAGCCAGATGATTAACTGTCACTGCAAAGGCTGTAATTTGTGAAGTGAAAGGTCCTCCTAAACAAAGAGACGTCAAAATGTCCATAAGGAAGAAAAACCGTCAGCCTCCCTGCGATGTGTCCACTGGATTAAGTGCCTTTTTATTTTATTCTAATAACAGACTGCAATGCTAAAATTGAAGTCGAGTGTCGATCAGCACACGTCAAGTCACTCGTTCTGTATAGAACATTTAAAATAAAACACAACATAAATCCAGGAGAAAAAAAATAAACGCAGAAGCATGAAAGCAAATAAAATCCATTAAGAACAAATAAAAACAGCTGAGCCTTAAAAAACATAATTAGACAAAGTAATGGTGAGACATTATATCTGCAGCGGCGGTCATAAATACTGCAAAAAAAAGGAAAGATAAAAAGTGTGTCTGGAATGGAAAAGATGATTAGAAGTAAGATTTTAATTTAGAGCTGATATAGGGTCCAAAAGAAGCAAGTGCTGCAAACCTTTTTACGTAACTTCATATATACTGTCTTCAACTGCAAAATAACCCAAACTATTTAATTCTTATATTTTTTTTAAAAAAATCACGATTTCTCTCTTCGAAGCCAGACATGACGCTCACGTTGGCAGCAACCCGAACGGTTGTCTCATGTCGTGACATCAATCAGCTCTCAACGTTTTTGCGGGGCAGAGTTACAATTTATTTGCTAGGCAGCGAACGCCATTCTGACGGGTCGGTCTGCTTCATTTACCCAATTAATTGGGATTTCGGGCTGCTCATGGCATTTCAAGACGCTGTTACCTTGACTACAGTCTCTTAGGAATCAAATCTTGTCTTGTCCGATTTTCCTGTTTCGCCCTGCAAAAATTGTGACTTCATCCGGACCCAACAGGAAACACACATTTTGACTTATTACATTCAGGAAAACACAGGTGGCTCCTTTTTTATTCACGTGTTCCAGTAAAGTCACGGAATGAAGAAGCTAAATAGAACCCAGCAATCAGTTATCTGCACCTGCGACCTGTTAAAACTTCTATTCCCAGAATCAACAGGCTGACATGTGAATATGAATGTGGCCAGTCTCTCACCTGCACAGGTGTGTTCCATTTCGGATGGTTAGACCTCCTTTGAGTGCTGGACCTTTCCTTTATGTGAGTCTTGGGCAGGGTAATGTAGAGAGTTAATGGGAGAAATCCGGCTAGTGAACGGGGTGGACGTGTGATCTGTCTCACCTTCACGGGTGGATCTAAATAAATAAGACAGAGAGGGAAGCTCCCGTCCTGAGGAGACTAAATCACCCAAATAAATGAACACCGGTGTGAGTGAATCATGACCGCGGCAGGAGAGCAGAGACCAATGGTGAAACTATGATAATTAGCAGTTGGATTTGCATCCGCTGGAGGAAAAAAAGACAAATCTTCTGTGGGATGGAGTTGGTCACGCTAAGGATGTTAATCAGTCACTGATGAGGATTCTCTGCAGGACTGGAGCAACAGCCCCTGAATTATTAACGCAGCCGGGTCCCTCAGGTGAGGCGCCGCATGGAAGTCTTCAGTCTCCGGTCTGACATAACCGGCTACCTGAAACATGGCGGGATGCTCATGAGCCATTCGTCACGACGCCTCCCTGCTCTCACAGAGGTGGGATTGGATTCTGGCCAGGAGAATTTGTCTCGTCTGGGGGTTGGGGGTGGGGGGGTTGAGCCATACGTCAGTGTGATTGCACGACCAGAGGAGTTGTGATTGTCTTCTACTTCCAAGAAAATCCAAAGCATATGCCGATGTTCCGCTTAAACCTATGTTCGAACATAGGAACACACGGCACGTCTCTATTTATATCAGCCGTCTCCTGTCCGTGTTATTACTGTGTTATTACAGTCATGCAGTAAGTTATGCGTCTGGGCCGGCGAGCCTCACGCCTGACCCAACGCACCAGCAGTAATACCGTCTGAGCCCCCCCCCACTGAGCACCTGTTTTATTGCATTACATGCCCCTGATCCTCCAGCTGCATATGAAACCTGATAACAAGCTTCCGTCTGTGATTTAGCTCCCGGCGAGGCCGGCGCTGGGCTCGTATCATCAGCCCAGCCGGGCTCCGCCCAAATCAGCTGCTAAATCTGCTTTCTGATGCCGGCAGTGAAAACGGCATTATTACATCAGATAACGCTGAGTGGTTGTGTAGGAAGCCCCCGTTTTAATGTTAAACCATATTGTTTACTTCAGAAAGGTGGGGGGAGTTATCTGCACACAGATTGTACCCCTTATTAAGCAGGACTTATGTTTCCTTCTCCGGCACAACGCTGATCACTGTCGTTAATTACAAACAAGGTGCTTTCGCCAGGTTAACAGCTCAGAAAATGTTTCCGCTAATGGAATGCCACGACGAAAACGAGGAGACAACAAATGAGCTGCTGATTATAGCTGAGGAGGAGGGGCCCATCCAATCCGGGCAACCGGATTGGACGGGTTTATTGTTATTTTATCGTGTGTGGTCCTGTCAGTGTGTCTTTTTGTTCCGCATCACGAACCAGCCTCTCTGTTCATCTGTGTTTCCTATTTGTGGTAGCTACAGCTTTTATTCTTGGACATTGCCGGGTGTGACGTATATCTTGATGCTATCACCTTACCCAGGATGTTACCCCAGATGTTACCCCCGACGTTAACCCATCACACCTGAAGAATCCTTCTATTCTTCTCTTTCTGACTCTTCTGTCTGTCTTGGGTTGCATGAAGTGGCTCTTCTCCTGCTGGAGCGCATGCAGGTATCCTATGCACACTGACACACACACACACTGACACACACACACACACACACACACACACACACACACACGCACGCACGCACGCACGCACGCACGAACGCACGCACGCACGCACACACACACACACACACACAAACACCTGCTCACACATAAAAAACAAGACTTCCTACCCCTCCCCTATCTATGCCTCCCATGTGGCGGTTGCCTCAGTGGGGGTTGGGGGCTGGGGGGTGGGGGTTCTGACTGTCGTCATGGCTGGCTGGAAACATCCTGTAACCCCAGTGGGTTTTGTCCGCCTCCCCTGTCTACATGCAAAGCACCCATTGCCCCGCCAACGGCCCTCCACAGGTGCTGGGGACAGGTAGAGGAACCTCCTCCATCCTCACCTGATGGGTTGTGGCTCAGTGGGTCGCGCACGTCCCACGATGGTGCATAGCCTCAGCAGAGGTCCAGAAACCCCCACCTCAGCATGCAGCCGAGTTGATTCAACGGGAAGAGGTCGATGGCGGTGGAGCAGCAACTTCAAGAGAGCAGCGGCGACGGAGAACAAAGTAGGGGATTGGACGTGTTCAATCAGCTCCCATTCAGGGTTGCCCTGATTGACAGGAAGCCTCCGGATTGGTGGAAAGAACAGATCATGCGAAGGGAAACTACAGAGTCGCTCACCGCCACAGAGCTGGGATAAGCCAATGGGCAGAATGGAACAGAACTGTAAACAGACGCTCTCAGAGTCTAATGAAAGCCAGTGATTGGTGCTGGCCTGGAACAATGTGAAACTCTTCACAGCTCTGGAGCTCTTCACCCCTCACTGGCGCCAACTCCCGGCTCCTCCCAGTGCAGATTGTAAAGCCCTTTGAGACATTGTTTGTGAATCTGGGCTATATAAAAATAAATAAACTTGAAACTTGAATCCTCTCTATCAGCACCGATCCATAATAAGCCTTTATGCCAATGGGTCTTAACCTGGGTTGGATTGAACCCTAGGGGTTCGGTGAGTTGGTCTCAGGGGTTTGGCGGAGACGGAGGTCAAGACAAAAAACCCAACAGGATGTGTCGGGTGTTTCAAACATACACAAATCACTGTGTACGTTTGACACATCGTGTCAATTCGTGATGACACGCCCGCTTAGTCATCACTAGCTGCAGGTGATCACGCTACATCGATTAGCCTACCTGTGCTACGTGGGATTTTGCGCACTTAGGAGTCGATTTATGCCTGTCATGATGGTACATCATCTGATTGCTTTCTTAATATTTTAATTCATAGTAACTATGTTGAGCAAAAACAGAAAGTGGTCGGACAATTATGTGCAACGTGAATTTACATTTACTGTATAACGGAATGTGATGGGAGTCAGCGTTCTGCATGATTTGCAATGTCAAGTTGAGCAACTCTAGTCTCGCACTAGCAAAAATAAAGGAACACTTCCTTAAGCTGCGTGGAAAACAAAAGAAACAGACTTTGCTGTGAAAATGACATAAGAGTAGCACTGGACAAGGTGAAGCCACACATATTTGAACTGGTCTCTCAATAACAACAGCAGAAGTCACACTGATTTGCAGGTAGGTCATTTCATGTGTGTCATGCACTGTCTTGGTTTTGTTCTTTGAAAAAGGTGACATTAATGCACAATTCATTAAATACATCAATAAAACATATACTTATGTCTTAAATTTGACAAAAAAATAAATATTTTTTTTACTAGAGAAGGGTTCAGTGAGTGAACATATGAAACCTGCAGGGTTCGGTACCTCCAACAAGGTTAAGAACCACTGCTTTATGTATTGTCTTCCAACGCCGCTCTGGAGTCCGAACGCATATCTCATGAAGAAGAGTCATCAGGCTCTGGCCAAGACGGTCAATCATGGCTTGAGCGTGTGTGTGTGTGTGTGTGTGTGTGTGTGTGTGTGTGTGTGTGTGTGTGTGTGTGTGTGTGTGTGCCTACTACCTACCTTTGATTGCGATCAGGTTTTGTTTGTGCTGTCCAGATACCATCAATGTGTGTTGGTGTTTGCGTGTTTTCATATGTACCTAATGGATATGCAAGGCAGACGTATTACTCCACTGTGCACGATTGCAATCTCTTGGCGTTTACGCTCCTGTTCGGCAGATTGCTATCGACACACGTGTGTATTTGTTTGTGTGTTTTTGTGCGTTCCACCCAGACATACAGGTAAACATCATCGCCTGGGCCTCTTCCTCCTCATCCTGCTCCTCCTCCTCCTCAGCTCAGGTAGCAGCTCTCATCTTGTTGACTTCGCCTAAGCCTCCAGATTGCATTTTGACAAGCGCCGATCGTCTGGTTGTTCCTGGAATCCGCCACCAGACACACTTTACTGAACAGAGTGAAAACGGAGATGCTAAAGGAATGGCTCTAAAGAAAAAACGTAGTTAAGTGTGAGCTAATGTGTTGTCAAGGCTGAGATGAAGCACCTCGGACGGAGCGGAAGCCATGGCGGCATTGTCAATCCCGTTGCCAAGGAGCTCCGTTAAATAATCTATGCGTCGTGGTAATAGGAGGGAAACAGCAAATATTATTCAAATGCAGGTGAGAAAATGAAAGGGTTGAGCAAGGAATATGAATTGTGATATATTCTTGATTAATTCTGTACAAGCCACTGTCAGAAAAAAGAGCTGTTTGACGGGAAGACTCCTGGTACTGCTTGTGCTCCCCCATCCCGGCCGTCCTGCTCCACCTCTCCCCTGCCTTTGGCCCTTACCGATTCGCCACCATCCCCTCTCATCCCTTCTCTTCTTGCCTCTCAGGTGCACTAAAGCCGAGGCCAATCTCTCCCCTCGCCATCCATCCACTCCACCTCCCATCTGTCTTCCCTCCTAAGCTCCCATCACTCCTTCGTCTCATCTTCCTTCCACGGCTTCCCTCCCCCGCCTCGTTCACTCTTACCTTGCTATCTCATTTCGTTTTCTTTCTGCCTCTTTGAAATGCCTGTTGCTGATCCATCAGGCTGCTACTAGACCATGCTCCCACTCGTTTCTCACCGAGAGCAGAGTCTTGTCTCGGAGGAAGCGGCGGTAGCATCTCCTGCAGTCGGGGTACCAGCCAGTTATTAATTACTCTCCCATTCCTCATATGTTCTCCGTCTGCCGGAGAAGTAATTACGTCTCTCCTCGTTTCTCCCCTCATTGGCCTCAGAAATGACGCGATAACCAGAAACCCAAATTACTCCTGCTGATGAGACAATCATTGAGCGAGAGCGAGCGAGCCAGAGATTTTTAAGCCCCGCTGTGCTTCACCTCTCGCCGTGATGGCGCCTCCATTCAGTTTGGGATG
The DNA here is from genome assembly GCF_040054535.1 of Antennarius striatus. Taxonomy (NCBI): domain Eukaryota; kingdom Metazoa; phylum Chordata; class Actinopteri; order Lophiiformes; family Antennariidae; genus Antennarius; species Antennarius striatus. The sequence goes on along the minus strand of NC_090799.1, from coordinate 7,369,454 downwards.
TATCCCCAACGTATTTGTGGGGCGTTTCCAATTTCCACCTCGCAAAACACTAGAAGATAGGGAGTGAGAGATAGGTAGAATAAATTAAATGAGTTTTTTTTTCCTGTTTCCTTTTTTGTCCCCAATAAGTGACTGCAATCACTGGGCGGTTCCAGCTCCAATCAGGGTTCTGCAGCTGGAGAGGAGAGGTGATGGAAGAGGGACATTAGCGGCGGATCTTCATCCGCCACCAAAGACAGAAGGAAAGACGGAGTAGAAAAACAATTATAGATGTTTTCTTGTCATTTGAAAAAACTACATTGATGTTTATGTTGGGTTATGTGTGTGAATTCCAGCATTAACCAGATCTCCTCTGAAATCCAATCATTCCATTCTTTTGACAGTTCTTCCATCCAGCAGTTCAAGCATATTAAAAGTGAAATGTTTCCCAAAAGTGGGAAACGTTTCACTTTAGTCACCTATGCCTAATTTTGATCATCATTCCAATGAAAGATTTGACAAATTAAGGTATTGAAATGTAAAGAAATACCGATGGATTCTAGGAGAGTCTCCAATAAGCTGTTTTATATGGACACAAGCTTTGTGTGTAGAAAAACAGAATTACAGGACTGACTATAAATAACTTGACGAAACAATTTTCCGTCTCTCTATAGGAGTCCTGTTTCTGAGGCCGATGGAGAAATCTTCCAATGCATGTGGTCCCTGCTTCCCTCCCCAGCTGTCAAACTGCTGCTATTCTCTGTATCGTATTCCGCTACCTGTCAGCTGCTTATTGATTGGCTGCGGTGGATTAGGACGACTACGCGGCAGCGAAAGTCAGGTATATATTTAAATCCTCATGTTCAGGTGTGCAAATGGAGCACCACCCCATCCTTCCTGTCTCCAATCACCCCTCATGACTTCTCTTTGCCCCGCCGTTGTCTTTGGACCGGGATGATTTGGATCCTAATAGTATTTTTACAGCCACCGGCTAATGTGGCCATGGGGGCGACGTAGCCGAGCCATAACCAGACAATTCCATCCCGTATGCAGAGGATCTGCGGGGGGAATTTGTCTGCTTCAGCGGTGACAGTAGCAATCTGTACTGGGGGGCAGCTCCAGGGAAGAGACCATGGAAAAAAACCCTGGGTGTATTCAGGATTATGGTGCTGGAGCCCATTGAAGATCTAATGGACTAGTCACATCAAACAGACTCCGTAGGAGCATGCTCAGATGAATACATGCACGCCGCTGCTCGCACACACTCGCAGAATGAGCAGCCATTACTATTTGGGGTTGGGCCATTACTCTTTGTCTGGTATGCCAGTGGGTGTGTGTATGTGCGTGTCTGTGTGTGCGTTATGCCCAGCCATAATGTTTCTGGTCCCAGAGGGGTCCCGGTACAGTATAGCCCTCCAAAATAATTACAGCAGGTCTCTTTATATAAGAAAAGGGTGAAGCAATAAAAGGAGCTGATATTGCGTTGTGCATATGACGCTGACGTGAGAACACGGCGCTGATTTCACAGACTGCATTAGAGTGTCATTTCTGTAGAATAAATGAAGCCGTTTCCTCCAAAGAGAGACTCCAGGTTATTACATGTTCTGTTAGAGCATCAGAGGTTTGTGGTTCAAGAAGAACCCAGCGATGTCAGGGAGGGCCAGAGCATCTTATTATCTCTGCAGACTGACACATTTTAACGTCGGACTGTACCTCTTATTAAAATGTCTCTTTTTTTGTAATCATTTACAGTCAGATGTGTCATGGTTCATGTTGCCATGTTGCTCTGCTGTGTTGGGATGAGGCAGGAGGAAAGGCCGATCTTGTGTATGGAGCCTTGTCAGATTGTTTTGTACCTTTGCCCACATCTTGTTTTGTATCCTCTCCTGTGTCTCTAGTTTTGGTTTTTCTGATTAAACTGTGGATGAAAGCTTCTCCACCGGTGTCCTGCATATGGGTCCTAATACCTGCTCAACGTGACAAGATGCAGCTGAAGGGTCTACACACCAAGATCTGGAAGTTTCCAAATGAAGAAAATCCCAATCGACTGTTTCTCAGAAAGCCGTGCAGCTGTTGAGGAATCGCAGACAAGTCGTTACCAGATGCTTCAAAACTCAACTCAGTCTTCTGAGCTGCAAACAGATGAACAGGTGGATGGAAACATTCCAATCTTTTATTTAAGCACTTTCAACTCACAGGTTTTCTTCTTGTTCTAATTTCATATATCAGATGAAATTGCACTTTTCTTGACAACATTGGTGACAATGAGGCGATAATTTTTTTTTAGTAAAGAAGTGAAGTTTCTCTGGCCCGTTGTGGGGGTGGTGCACATGTCCTAAAACATGATTGGGTGCTATTGGTTTGAACACATTTATCTACGCCGGGTCCCCAGGCTGTGTTAAAAGGAGAGCCTGATGGCAAAGCTGTCTGCCCCCCCCACCCCCCAACACCCACCCGCACCAGTCATAATCTGCGTAAGTCATCCTTGATTAACCCCTGCTGAATGACTCTAATTAGAGACAATTAGCCGGGGCAGGATGAGACTCTCCATGCAGACGAACGTGAAGAGGTGGAGGGATGGATGGCGGGTCGAAGTGGAGGCGCGGATGATGAAGGGATGGAGGCACTCTGGGCGGGGAGGAATTTAAAATGCGGTGGTTGAGAGAGGAAAAATGAGGAGGGGAATCTGGAGAAGCCGTTGGAGTGTCCCATCACAGCAGCACCAATAAACACTCGCAGGTCAACGGTGATGAAATCAAACACCAGTTTACTTCATCATGTGGACATTTCCACCAATCCACAGCGAGACAAAGTCATGAATGGCTTATCTTTTAATGGAAAACAAACGTGAATAAAGACTTCAACACAAACGGGCTTTTGGCTACATTCACACCAAGTCCAGGCCAAAAAAAATCTGCAATAGGAGAGGTTTGTTCGAGGCTACATTACCCCTGCCAAGAAAGTTTTCAGTCTGTTTGTCTGCGTTACAAATACTTTCCTTGAAAATCAGCAGATTGATTAAACACGGACAGAAAAAGAACCTTTTTTGTTGCGGATCTGGATTGTAGATTTTCTTTAACAGGGTTTTTTTTTAAAAATGATTCCAAGTCATGTGAAATTATTAAAAGTTAAGCAACCCCCCCAAGTGTTCTCCATCATCAGGCATGAGTAATTTCTTTTTGAAAACATTTCTGTATTATTTGCACCCCCCCCTCCCCCATGCGTGTTCATTTGGTCTCCCTGCAAGCCTGTGTGCTGGAAGGCCTCCCATCCATCCAGCCTCCCGCTCCTCCCCTGCTATCAGCCAGCAGCAGGGTGGGGGGGCCAGGCTGGAGAGCCACTCAGCTGCCAAGTGATTGCCTCAGCCTGTCATCAGCCAGAAGACTTCTGTTATTACAGATGGATGATTGGTCTGGCTCGCTGCCGGCCCGGTAAAGCAGCTCATTCTGGAGCCGTGTGAAGTGCGAGGCCCCCGCTGGAGGGGGAGGGCCCAATCCAAAACGCGGCGATCTGGTGATTCGGCGCTGAAATAATGGAACACAAATGGTTGTAATGACAAGGCACGCTGGCGCCGGGAGCATTATGCACAAAAGAACGAGGTGGTTAATGCGGACTGCCTCCATTTCCGACAGCAATTTGAAGCTAATGGGGAGTGTTTTCCTGCTAAACAAATAGACGCCCGCTCAAACAAGGAGTTTGTTTACTGCTGGTTGTGTTGTGATGTTGGATCAACCCAAACCCAGACGACCAACTGATTGCGTCTGAAACCATCGTGCTTCATAGTTCAGCGAGTCATCAAAACAGTTTGTTCATGCGGTGAAAGATGCTTGAACAGAATGAGTCCATTGTGTTTCATAATAACATCATTTTACTTTGTGCGGCGAACACCAAATGTACCCACCACTGCCTTCCTGTATTTGCACAACAGACGCAGAATTCACACTTCAAATACACAAATACTGAGGAGACAGGGTTCCATCTTAGAGCCATTGCTGTACATGACCACCTGATCAAAGGTCGGTCTTGTTTAAATGTTGGACGCTGCAACCCGAATCAATGGTCTTCAAGGAGTTTAAAGTCATGTGATTGTCATCCACATCCGCAAAATTCTTCCCTGTTTCCCTGCTCTCCCACTTCCTATGGTGTGTTTGTGCGGCTCGTTTGAACTTCGCTGCATCAGTGCTCGGCGGTTGCGGCTGTCACCTGCTAATGTCACCCGTAATGATGTGAGGCTGGGTTTTTTTTTTTTTTCCATGAAAGGGCACCACGGAATCGGGACTCAATCATTTCATTTAAGCAAAACAAAGTGCGACGGTTACGACCGTGAGCCAGCCGAGGGAAAGCGGCGGCGTTTCCTCCGCGAATCATTTCGCTCACACCTTTGAAGTGGTGACATGCCTCCGGAAAATGTAGCGTGGAGCTCGCGGTTTGTGGGATGAAAGAGAAGTCAGTTTCTTGTCAACTTTTGACCTCTGTACGGGAAGGGGGTTGGGGGGGGGGGGGTCAGCTGGTGCTCCAGATGCTCTGGCACCTTTTGATAAACGCAGAGGAGTTCCCTCCGCCGCCGAAAAGTAAAGAGAATTTAAAAAGAAGTCGAACCAACTGAAAAAAAAAAAAGTGACACAAGTGTGTCACAAAAATCCGTTTACCGGGGGAAGAGCTTATCGTCGCACTCGGTCGGGGGTGAGTTAAAGTACAGAACCAATACTGGGTTAAGGCCATTTGGATGCAGCCCTCCAACGTGTTGTGTGCTTGACCCCAATAAAAACATCTGTGGCGGCAATCAAAATAAAATAAATATTTCAATATATTAAAAAAAATGCTTGACCTGGCTTAAGCTGACTTGACCCCACCCCCACCCCCAGGTGGATCCATTACAGCTGTCAGGATCGGTCAGTATGGACTGCGGCTCATCTCAAGTGTCCTTGATTGAAGGGCAGAGGTGAAGATGGAGCCATGGAAAAAACCTTGTTACACCCCCCCCATCCCGGTCCTGTCCTGTTTGCCTTCATTACCTTCCTTGTAAAAGTCACCCAGCTGTCCGTCACATTGTGTCTGCAGCATAACTCAACAAGGACGGCCCATCTCTGATTTGGTAGAATAGAATGATTTTGCCCTTTTCCTAAAAATTATTAGCATAGATTCCTTTGGGGGCTACTGTCCGACACACCTCCCTCACTGAACCGGTGAATCTGGTTCACTCTAAGCCCTACACTGATCGCTGATGCGGGGGGCGTGCTGTCAATATTGGCCCATTCACTGTGAGCGAGCAAATCTCCTCTTGACATGGCTAGCCATGCGAGTAATAGCTAGGATTAAGATAGGAAGGTACACACATGAGTATCCAAACTGCCGTGTGCTCCAGGCAGATCAGAGGCAGGTGGGGGGGGGGGGGTGAGATGGACGGACACCTCGAACATCGTCGGCAAGCCTGATGGCCGACCACAAGTCTTCGTTTGAAGCCATCAAGGTAAAGGCTGGATGTGCAGCCCCACTGTGTGATGAGGTGTTTCACACACACTCCGATGTGTGTGTGGACCTGGAGGTGTTATTTTCAGACACGTCTTGGTTTTTTGTTGAAAACAAGGTCAGCTGCTTCGTTCCAGTCCCAGTTGCCATAGCGCCCCGACGAAGAGGCGTGTCGCTCCTGACCTCACGGCTGCCGTCTTGATGCCCGATCCCCTTCCTGACACTCCGTGAGACTACGGCGTCCTGAATGCATCCGGTGAACGCAGGTGTGCAGCATTTCCTGTTACAAACACCTGGAACAGTAATGGTGAAGCCCCCACGACCACCTCCACCAACGTTAGCGCTATACGGCGGAGACGAGTTGGGTTCTGATCAGGAAAGGCAGGCGGATGAAAGTCACTGGTCGATGTGTGAGAACCTGGTGGAGGTGGTGGCTAATGACTCTACAGAGCCACGACTGAAGCAAAGAAACTCCACCCCCACCTCCTCCAGACTAAATAGCAGCAGAGAACGCTCTCCCTGATTGGAAACCTGAAACGGGGGTAGTCCTTTGCCTTTACGCCAGAAGCCTTTGTTTTGCCGTTGGGGGCCTTCAGACGGAGACGGACCTGAAATGAAACGAGTTGGAACCTGAAACATCTGCCCCAGACGTGATGTTACCTCACAGATGTGAGAGGAAGGAACGGGATTCTGAACCCCAACACCCCTAACCCACCCACCCCCCGCAGGAGTGTTGGTGCAGACGAGGTTCCGTCTCCACTCATCACGATCTAATTGGCTCTTACAGCGGCCCCTCGTGGGTCCCTTGCTGGCTCCGCTGCTGCGTTTTCCCAACGCAGAAAGCAGCAGCGCTGCATCAAACACCAACAGCTGAGAGGGCATTTTCTCCTGCCCCCTTTACCCCCTACGCCCCCACCCCACCCCACCCCCCACAGCTATCTTGCCCAGGAAGCAGTTTGCACCCCAGACAGCACACAGCACTCATTAGCGCTTTTCTCAGTCAGCCTGTCGCTCTATTGCCCACCTTCACCAGCATCCCATCCTCCGGCTACCCCCTTCCCACACACACACACACACACACACACACACACACACACACACACACACACACACACACACACACACACACACACACACACATGGAAGAGCAGCATGAAGAAGACGTCAGGATGTCGAAGATGCTCTGCATCCAGGCTCTGAGCCAGAAGAGAGACTGCATACGGCAGACATATGGCCACGTTTCCAAAATCTTATCTTTATTTAACCGGCTCATCAATCACCAGGAGAATTCCCTTTCGCCCCCCCCCACCCCACCCCCGGAGAGGCACAGATGTTAGAGGGGCATTTGTATAGGTTTTATTTTCCAGAAATACAGAGGTTATCGTAGCGTTTCCGCTATGGAAAAAGCTCCATAGTTGCGTGAGTGTGATGTTGGAGCTGATTTGTGGACGCCCAATCAGCTCCAATGAGACAGAATGAAGCGAGGTGACACTCCAGGTCCCCTGGTATGGGGGGGTAGGGTGGGGTGGGTGGGGGGGTAATGGATGTAGAGGTGTGTCGCTGCAAACTTCCAGCTGGAACTTCATGGCAAAGAGGTGTGAAAACGTGATGGGAAGGGAAAAAAAGACAATAAAAATGCAACTGTGAAGTTTTAACCCGGCCAATGTCAGCTAACCATATTAGCATTTCCACATGGGGGGTGGGAGGGGGGGCGGCGGCTGTGAGTGGGAATAGAAATGGGCTGGTTCAGTGAGCAAGGGGAGGGGGGGGCAGTCCCATTCGTCTTGTCCTGTTTAAATACACTGGTTAACTCCTGCCAACAGGGAAGCCATTCAGCAAAAGGCCAAGGGCATCTGTCATGTGTTCACCCCCCCTCCAACCCCCCCAGCTCTGCCTTTCCTCCCCTCTTTTCCTCCAGCGTTCCCTCTCTCTTTGTTTATCTCTGCCTCTCGCCGTCACCCCCCCCTTCTCCTCTTGTGATAAACAGAGTGAATATGCAGGACTGACATGATTAGCAGCCCCCCCCCCCCGCCGCCCCCCCAGTGATGGACGGCGCTTCTCCATTATTAATACAGTAAAAGCAGCGCTGCCAGGTAAGAGCAACGTCAGCATCCACAATATAACGCTGTGTGCCCCCCAATAATGGCCAGCACTTATATTTTATCTATGATATGCACAGGCTTCCCGTCGGAGGGGGGGGGCACCGGCTTTCAGTCCAACGCCAAAAAAAAAAGAGAAATCACAGTGAAATAACTTGGACGTTTGCTCACGTGTGACCTTTGAGGAGGGAGGGAGCAAACATCAGCAGACAGTCGTTAATGAACAAAGGTGTCATCAAACCAGAACGACACCCCCACCCCCCCATGTTTAGGGTTTATTGATAGGATTAAGACCCAGAACACAAGTGGAGAAGCTTTCATTCACATTTCAATCAAAAAAAAAAAAAAAAATCAAGATTCCAGAAAACAAGAAAACTCTAGAAGTCCAACGAACCATAAACTACTACCGTTTGGTTTTTGATAGAATTCTACTCCTGATTCCGTCGGAGTGTGTGTGTGTGTGTGTGTGTGTGTGTGTGTTGTTTAAGACAACCAGAGGAAGGTGAACCTCCAAAAGCTCAACAATGGAAGCAGGAATCCTCCTCTGCCTCCTGAAACTCTAACATTTAAATGATTTTTGTGTTAATTTTCATGCGAGGCGACCGGAGAAGGCAGACATGTCCACATGAATTATGGACTAAAACAACAAGATTCACCTGTTAAATATTTCAGCCTGTCACCCCCCCCGACACACACACACATACTCTCCCCACCCCCCAGGACGCGCATGGCGACGGTCGGTCGTTCACATCTGTCTTGTCGTCCATCTCTGCTGAGAGAGAGACGGTCAATGGGATGGAGTGAGGGAAGGGTGGAAGGATGGTAAAGGTGTGTGTTTGTGTGTGTGTGTGTGTGTGTGTGTGTGTGGTTATGCGTAAATCGCATAACCGGGGCCTCGGACTGCCGTCCTGTAGCAGAGTAATCAGATTACAGGCCGCTCAGCACACGTGGAGACGCACAGATGTTTCAGCGAGGAAACGGCGTGGAGAAAGATAAACTGGTTTATCAGTTTAATAAAGCTCGAGTTTAACTTTAACCTACGTGAAAAACGCGTGAATCCGCATTAAAACGGATAATTCTTTATTCTAGACATGCATATTTAAAAACACAGCATTATAGAGACCTATTCAACTGTTGCCGTGGAATCCATGTGTGTTTCTTCCAGAGCCGGTCTGTGGACACATGATGTTTACCCCACGGCTGCTCCTCTCACACTAGCCTTGTAGACCTTTTTCCAAATCTAATATACTCATCCATAAATAGCTCACCTTTCGAGCCCATATTTGGCGGGAGTGACGCGTTCTGGAGCCAATCGCGCCCGCCGGATCTCCCTAAACCCTCCCCCTCCACGCTCCGCCGCCGCTCACACAATCCCTCATCCGCCCATTCGCCTTAAATGGAGAAGATGAGCAGTTGATTGACACGTTTAAACGACGCCCCCCTCATTTACGGAGCCACTCCCCTTGCTTTGGCTCCGTGTCAGTGTCTAGTTTGGCAACACGGATGCGCATGGAGCCTCCATCGCATCCAGTATCTGTTTTTACGCACCGACTCCGATAATGCGCGCAGGTAAAGGGACCGTAACCGACACGTTTCCAGCCGCTACAGCCAGAAATCAACCTCCTCTCCTGGACTAATATGACAGAAGTGGATGCGGAGGTCTGATCCAGGCAACGACAGGAGGCGCATTTCTCTCGGACCGTTCTCGTTCCCCCATCACCGAGCGGCAGCATGGATGTGTTGGCGAACCACAGTATCTTTCAGGAACTTCAGCTCGTCCACGACACCGGCTACTTCTCCGCCATGCCGTCTCTGGAGGAGAACTGGCAGCAGGTAACATCCCAACTTTACATTCGGCCGGCGCGTCCTTCGTTACGCAGAGTCGCGGCTTGATGGACCCGAGGTTCAGGCGTGAACTTTGAAGCCGTGGATGCGTGTAGTGGAGGGAGAAATGATGAGACGAGATGCTTTATATCACTCCTATCTGACAAGTTTCCGGGGAGACGGTGAAGTGGATTAGATTGGAACGCACCCCGGCGCGTAATAAAGCTGTCAGGTGCGATTTGGGAAGATGGAGATCTGCATCCTGTAATAGGGACCGAATTGGTCTTGAATAATACATCCGCTTCCCTGCGATTACTGAGTTGTGAACCCCCCCCACCCCCCGACTGGAGAGAAGTCCCCCCCCCCCCATACCTCTCTTCTATAATAGATGCCCTAACATGTCTGGTTTGTTCCATCTTTAAATGCAGTGGTGAAAGAAAAAGCAGCGCAGTGTTCGTTTCCACGTTTTCTCAGCCGTTCATTTAAGTTTGGTGGATGATTGTGGAGAAATCAGCGTGGGGAGTGGGCGGGTGGGGGGGCACGGGGCCACATGGAGATGGATGCCCGCGGAGACGCACTTTAAACGGCCTTAACCGCGCCGGTGTCAAACATCTCAGCCCGGTGGTTTTAAACGTTATTATTTCTGCTTCTAATTTCCTGAACATGTTTATGACTTTAATATTTTTAATTTTTTAAAATTATTTTCATGTGCTCAAAATCTGCACTTTTATGATATGAACCCCTCATTCAAGCCTCCACCTTCCTTCTAATGTTCACTATATTCCGGATTAAGACTCCACCTGCTTCTGCTGCTGCTGGTGCTGATGATGATGATGATTCTTTCCATGCTGCATTTTTACTGTAAAAAAAAAAAAAAAAAAAAAAAATCATTGCATGGAAATTTGATGCCTGTATTGTTCCTGCAATATGAGATTCAGCTTTCCCTCACGTCTTTGCACCCTGAAGGAGGGGGGGGGAAGGATGGGAGAGAGAGAGAAGCCGGTGCGTGACCACGGATCCATTCCTTGTGGCCAGCAGCCTAATTGGCATCCTACTGTTAGCCACCGACGCGTCTTTTCATAACAAGTCACCCCCCCCACCCCTCTTCGCTGTCAGTAAATTTTTAAATTGCTGGGGCCTACGTGGAGCATATGCAGCCAACCCCCCCCCCGTACCTCAACCACAGCCTTCATATCAGAATCAATACCTAATCCAAATGGAGGAGAGGAGCTGCGTGTGGCGAGAGACATCGGGTTCTCTCTCACGCCCGTCAAACGCCACCTACACACGGCTGCGGTTTATTCCAAAAAGGCGAAGGACATTTTACACATGCAAAATCCGACCTGACACCCTTTGACTACAGGTGCATCTCCTACTGAAGCCTTTTTGACCTCTGAGGCCCTCTGCGGACCGCTTGAGCAAACATCAAGAAGTTTAGCGGAAGGCGGCGCGGCCACGTTCGCCCAAAACGACGGCTGCGCTCGTCGCGGCGAGGCGGAGACGCCAACCGATCCCCTCCTGAATACATGAATGATGAAGCGGCAGACGCTCCGTCTCCAGCTGCGGCTGAGTCGTCTCCTCTGTATTCCAGGCACAGTTTACAATCTGATGCTTTTATGGACTCTGATGGGGGAGATAGGGGGGCCGTTGTAGTCGGCCCCCTAAATGGTTCTCTGACATGCGGCGGGAAGAATGATGACTGTGTCCCCTGTCGGTGTCTGTGCAGCATGAAGCAGACATTATGGGGGATGACAGGGGGAGGGGGGGGGGTGAAGAAGGGAAAGTGTTCCAGCCGTCCCAATCTGAGGCTCCATTATTAAATGGAGCCAAACTGAACTGGCCCCCGTTACAGACGGCAGGTCGTGGTCAGAAACCGGCGGCGGGGCCGAACTGGATGGACTGAACGTCATCCGGAGCGCTTGACCCTGATGGGTCGGATGTAACCCGACACCGCAAATGACCCTCACACACACTCCATACCCCCAACACGCATACTAAGCCTTGGGCTCGACACACAAACACACACACACACACACACACTGATGGTGCCTACTCAAGCAAAATGTCTGCATGCTCCTCCTCCACGGCGTCTATATGTGGATGTGGGCGGAGTTTACTTGGCTCTGGTTTCTATATATGGAAGGCGCCGCACGGCGCTCCGGCGCGACCTCCATCTGCATCCGCTAACATCCACGGGGCTAGCGTTAGCGACTCCACAACACGCACACACGTCCCAGACTGCTCAGGGGTGGAGGAAGTTGCAGCACACGCACACCCCCCCCACACCCCCACCGCTGCCGCTGCAGGGTTTCACATTTCACAGTCCGGTGGGCTCACAACCCCACCCCCCCCACCTCCCAACCCCCCCAGGAGCAGCAGCCGCAGCTCAGACATGCAGAAAGACAGAGAGAAGAGGAAGCTGGAAAGGCGAACGCCATCCCCAGGAACAGGTGGAGTCCTGAGTCGTCAGAGGTTAAAGGTCAACCGTGGATGGGTTTGAAGGTGCACTCCTGACCTCTCTCTCAACTTACAGACAAGTGCAGGAAGAAAAAAAAGGAAAAGGAAGCGATGGAAGACAGCAGAGAATCTGTGAAGATCCATATGCATCCATATGCTATCGTGTGTGTGTGTGCGTACGTGCGCGCCAGCGCGCGTGTCTCAGCAGGTTATGTAATCGTCAGTAGGCCACAGCTGCTTTCTCACACACACACAGCAGCCGCCCCCTCCTTCCCGTCTCCATCCTCCTCCATCCATTCTCTTCTTCCTGCTCTCCCCTTATAGAATTAGCGCGGGTATGGATTTGTGATCTCTGCAAGGTTCCGTTGCGTAAGCGCAGGATTCAGTTGCCTCTTCATGTAGATACGGAGCTAAAGGAGACGCACACATCACATGCTCACCCTGACCTTTCCCTGGCTGCTGCTTGACATAATTTTATGCAAATTAAAATGAAATCAATCCTTGGAAACGGATGCAGCTCGGTTTCCCCCCGTGAGCAGGAGGCGGAAGGACAAACTGCGACTTAATCTTATTTGTCTCAAAGAACTCCGTTGTTGCACGCCCGTTGGCTTTATTGAAATGTCGTTTCAAATGATGGCAGGAAAACGACGACCTGCTGAAATCAGGTGTGGGAAGACAAACGTGGTTATTGGCTGGTAGGGGAGCGGCATGGTGGGACAGAAGACACTCCTCCTGACGGCGTTTCAAACACCAGAGTGGAGTTAATCTCCAGACGTCCTGATGAGCTCGTGCTAACTCGTGATGCTCAGATATGAAATTGATTTCTGGCAGCAATTGTTGTTCTTGCCTTTAACCGACGGCAGTCAGGAGATCTGGAAGACGGATGCGAAATGGAACGTATTTGACACGGCTTTGACGATGATGCGCAAGGAGCTTGAAAGGAAGCCTTTGTGTGTCGGTTGACAATGCCGCATCTCTGCTGGAAAGCTTCGCGTCTGAAGCCTCGTTCACGTCCTGATTCTAGAAAGATTTGCCCAAAACGGCGGCAGAAAATTCTCTTGATTTCCGCTTTGATTTGAAGGATTTTTGATTTCTGGTGCACAACTTTGTGTGTTGTTGTGTAATGAGATGTGTGAGCGACCCTCTGACCCACTAACATCCATCCACCATAAGAGCGCTGGTGAACTCTGCCCCCCCCCCCCCCCGGCTCATCATTCAAGCAACGGAGAGGCGATTCCCGTGATGGGGGCTGCTGCTGCTGCTTTATGGGCGTTGATGAAAAGCTTGGAAGCACTGATGAAAGAGACGGCGTCGGAGGAAGTATTCATTTGTCTGACTCTCTGGTGACGGGCCTGTCAGCGATAGAGGGAAGGGGTGTGAGGCTGAAGGGGGTGGGGGGCCAACAAGCACATCTTTATGTATGGCTTCCGTCTGCAGAGCTCGCTGCACCCCCCCCCCACCTAGGTTTGATTAACAGCCAGCAGAGGAGCCGTGGTTTCCTCACACCGACACACATGGCTTGGCAATGATTCTCACATCATTTGAGGCGAAATCGGGAAGCTGTTACAGCACCTTACAGTGATCCGACATGCTCCGCTGCCGCCATCCCACTTGGCAACCACGGGAGGATGGAGAATGGGAGAGCTGGTTTTACACTCCGGAGTCACCACACACACTCACACATACACATACACACACACACACTTTATCTCTTTCTGCCGCGGTTTCTCTTTTGACTTAACTCCGACAACCCAAGTCGCAGCCGCCTTCTTTCGATTGCTTCCGTTTAAAGTCAGTTCGTCTGCAAAAGAAAGTTCGGCTCAACATTCAGCAGAATGCTGGATTTATACAACGTCAATCACGGTCACTCACAAATCACACAGTTAAAAATTGTGCTAAAGCTTAGCGTAGCATAGACTATTGAAGTGGGTGCGGTGGACAACCTGGCTCTGTCCAAAGCCAGAAAACCTCTGGCTATGAACTCAAATTGACCACACACACTCGGGGTGGTCACGTATGCAGATGTGTGTTTAAGTAGCTGCTAATTAGAACATTTGCTGTAATTTCACGGCTAGCTGCCTCTGACCTCCTGATGCCGTGTTTTACTTTGTGTTTTTAGGGTTTTATCCTGCCGGAGTTCATTAATCCGCTCTGGAAGCATTTCCTTTATGTATTTTATTTTGCCTACTTGAAGACATCGACTGACACTTCCTGTCTGTCTTCCTGTTTGTACAGCATTACTGTTCATCGAACCTTCCCACATGTTTGTGGATCTCTTTGGCTTTAGTAAAGGCCACACGTCCGACTGTGTCCAGACGACTTACATCCATTGCTGGTCGCGACATATCGAGCGTTGCATCCCATCTTACTGCCTACCTGTTGCTAGGCAGCCTTGGCAAGCAAGAAGAGCAGCTTGGCCTATTTGTTTGTTTAGCTGTCAGTCTACAAGCTAATCCCACCCCCACCCCCCCACCACCACCCAAGGGACTCCTAGCATCCATAAAGCAGAGATCCGGCCATGTGGACCATCTCTCTCCAAAGACGGAGCGAGAAAGGAACAAAAGGGAGGGACAAGGGCAATTTGCCCTGAGTAAACACCGCTGCTTGTTGTCATCTGAAGCCTCTCATCCATCACAGCCCCCGGGCTCTGGGAGGTGACAGCCCCAAGGACGCGCCGTCACAATCCAGCTGGATAGTTTATAAAGCAACACCGTCATCGGTGAAGATCACGGCCGGAGTGCCAGTCCGGCCTTGTTGACTTTTTTAGGGTTGGGTGCTTGTAAAAGTCAATGTCCCGTCCCACCGGCGTCAAAGACACGGCAAGCTCTGCTGGTGGGTGGGACTTCTTCCGTCTTACATAAGCGGCAGCAAGTTTAGCGAGTATCCACGCGGTCATGTGTCTGCATACCAGCCTCAATACTCAGCTGTGGTTGTCTGGCACCTCATCCAGAGGCATTGCCCACCTGCTGCGGCTCAACGCTCCAAAGCCGCCGCCGGGACCTTTTCCGCTTTTAGTCTCGCCCTCCCTTCACGCGTTCATCTTTTCTCCAAGGATTTCTCATCGTCTTTGCTATTTTTCTTTCCATTAGCGGTGGGTCGATGAGTCATAAATCTGTCACATCCCTTGCATCCGATGCCTCGCAAACATTTCTTGAATAAGTATCATTATCTCTCTGGATATCTAACAGACTGTATTTGATATTCTCAGGTGACATTTGAATTTAATCAAATTTCCAGAAGGCACAATCGGATGTTTTTGGATCGCTCGTGTCCAGCCGATACTTTTTTTTTTTCTTCTGGTGCAGACAGATTCAAACCCTGATCTTAATCTGTCGGTAGAGATATTTTAAAACCCAGGATCAGGACTTGGATGGGCGGTCAGAAATAGATAAAGGATGTGTCCCATTGTCAGTAACTGATGCTAAATACAACGGAAGATGAAACTGGCTCCTAAATTACCCCAGAGACACTGATATCTGCAGCCAACTGTGTGTCATGTAGAGTCAATCACTGGAAGCCCTGGAGGACTAAGTTGTCTCACTAAGACACAACTTGTAGCCTGGAAACCAGGCGGATTCAGCTTGAATCGGGATTATCCTCCATGTCAGAGCATGAAAGCACAATTTGTCACGAGGAAAAACATCATTTTGACACAAAGCCTAGAAACACACCCTGTAAGTGAAGCCAGCGGTAGACGTCCTGCTTAACTCCTGGAACGGCCTGGTAAGTGGCCTTCTGTGCTTTAATGAGACCTGTGGGGGGAGCCATTCATCAGCGTGACAGCACACCTCTGCTTCCCATTGTTCTGTCCTGGTGTGTGAAGAGAGCAGTGTGTGTTTTAGCTTTAATGATGGGCTGGCAACCCTTTGATTAGATGGATCTCCTGGTGATCATGAAGATTTCGGCTGCCAAAATACATCTGTGTTCACGCCTCACGTCCTACCCCCCCCACTCCCAGAGAACTACAGGACTCGTGTTTGACACCAATGAGATGTCACTCAACCCAAACGGACGTCGTCACATCAAACCTTCACCATCCGACCCCCCATGGAGGAAGCAAACCCTTCCTTCCAATCCCAACATTAGCGCGGCCAGCCGACACGTCCTCCCACCGCCATCTTTTGCCCCAGATGTTATTTTATCACAAGCTGATGCCCATTAATAAAGCGGCTCGCCGGTGGCTGGGGTCTGGTCCTTCGTCATTCTGGTGGGTGGGTGGGTGGGTGGGGGACTTATTTGGGTCGGCAGCTATTTTCAGCCCTTGATGTTGCCAGGAATCCTTCAGGGAGTAGCCACTGTTTTATAAGAGAGCACATCAATAATTTTCATTGGTGTGTATCTCTGTCTGTAAGTGTGTGTGTGTGTGTGTGTGTGTGTGTGTGTGTGTGTGTGTGTGTGTGTGTGTGTGTGTGTGTGTGTGTGTGTGTGTGTGTGTGTGCGTGTGTGTGTGTGTGTGCGTGTGTGTGTGTGCGTGTGTGTGTGTTTGTGTGTGTGTGTAGACAGGGACGTGAGACACTCGGCAGACAGACTTTATTGGGTTTATACCTGTTTGTGCAATGATGTGTGTGTGTGTGTGTGTGTGTGTATGCGTGTGTGTGTGTGTGTGTGTATCTCCATCCGAGCACATTGGGGTGTGACTGTAGTGAACCCTCGTGTTAATTTGACACCCTATAAACCTCCACCCCAAATCTATATGCAGCTTTTATTCCGGGCGTCGCCTTTTTGCCCCACAATCACACGCTTTTCCGAATGAATGCGCTGCTTGGGGACACACACACACACACACACACACACACACACACACACACACACACACACTGGAGTTAAATAACACCTTTCTTGGTGCTCCGGTCTGCCCCCCTCCCTCTCCGCGGAGCGCTCGCACATTGTCAGGATGAAATTGGGGTGAAAAGTCCTCGCGCTCCCCTCACACCTCCCGCTGGAAGTGGGGGGGGGGGGTGAACGGGTTCAGGCCTCCTCCGCTCATCCTCCCTAACCTAAACTCTCTCTCTCCTCTGGAGGGGAACACACCGCAGGAGCGCCGGCTAAAAGTCGTCTCAGTATTTTTAAGCGGCTTGGGCTAATCTGCTTCTTTCAGGTTTGTTTTGAAAGCGTCGCCGTGGGAATAAAGACGGGACGACAGCGCCCCGCCTCCTGTGTGAACGGACCCGAGTGCTCGTGTCGCCACCGAGATGTGTGTGCACGCTCTCGTGTAACGACAGATTCCACACACACACACACACACACACACACACACACACACACACACACACACACACACACACACTCTGACCCAACCTCGAGCTAATCCACCTGGAGCCACTGACCTGTAATGACCGGATCGTCATACCTGCAGCGACACGCTTGTAGGAGGAGCCATTGTGGTGGTGGTGGGGGGGCACGGCGCCACGGTTCCACTTCACGCTCCTTGGACGTGATGGGGGGGGGGCACGGAGCGGCGCTCCGACAGCGCCGTGTGAAGAGGAAGCAGAGGTTTTCCGCTTGGCTGTCCCCTTTATCTCTCCCTCTCTCTCCGTTTCGCAGCTCGCCACACTTTTTGTTTCTCCACGCCGTTTCCAGCCGAGGGCCCCCGTGCTGTGGCCCCCGTCATTGTGTGCGCTGACGAAGATTAGCCAGCCTACCCTCACACAATGGGGCCCCCACATCCGGAGCACAGACTCCCCAAATCCTGCTGCAAGCTGCTAACCCTGGTGGAACACCAGAGTCGTCGCCAACGCACCCCCCCCACACACACACATACACGCCACACACACTCTCTGTGTGTATGGACATGCTGTGCTGAAAGTCTCCTGATTAGATTAGGGGGGGTTCTGACGCGCGACGACTCTCACACCCACAAACAGCAGCTCACCCAAATCTAGTTAATAAGAGACAGAGCCCCCCCCACCCCCAGCGAGTGCAACAGCTCCAGTTCTGGGATTATACCCCCCACACCCCCCATCCTCCATCCCTTCCTATTCTTCCCTCCTCTGCATCTCTTCCTCCCCTCCATCATTCATCTCCTTCAGTCTCAAGATGTATCCTCTGCCCCCCCATCCCACCCTCACCTCTCCCACCCTCCACTTAATACCAGAACAAAGGCTCTCCACGCTCTTTAGATGGAGCCCAGAGGTCTTTATATGCATTCACTTGTTGTAGCCGAGCCTCTGGCCTCTGAATCACGTCCTAACGCCCTGAAGGTCGCCCTGAAGGTCGCTCTGAAGGTCGCTCTGAAGGTCGCCCATCTCCGCCGTTCAATCTGTGTGCTGGTCGAGCGACTCCGGAGGATCCCTGGTGCGTGTGGTGTACCTTATCTGGATGGGTTGTCCAAACGACATCAGTTCGAGTTTAAGGGGAGGACTTCTTAAGATGTGTCCATGTTGTTTTAGTTTCACGTAGAGACAGGAAATGAGGGCCACAAATCAGTCAATCTGTGCTCGACTACTTCCTGGATTGTCCCTGAAACCTTTACCTGTCTGCCAGTGGCTCCAAAACGTCGGGAAAACTACAACACAGAACATCAGAAAGCAGAACCACTCAGATGTAAATGTCACCTTTCTTGCCCCGATACGTCTGTCTAGATCTCCTACTGCGAAAAAGGCCTGAAGGGGGCGTCTGTAGTGTTACGGGGGTGGGGGGAGTCCCTCATGTCGGCCATGATGTCGGTGTGCTCTCTGTTGTGTCTGCTTGGAGACGGCGATGGGGGAATGTGTTTCTGCTCCATTAAGCAGAGGTCAGCAGGTTTGTCGGCCCTCTTAGTGCTCCATCAGTGCTGCTTCCCGCGAGATGAAAGCTACTTTGAACCCCCTCCCTCCTTCGCACACGCACACGCACACACACGCACACCCATCGCACACATACACACCCCAACGTGTCGCACAAACCTGCTTTGGCGAGGACATTTCATGCCCAACTCGACCTTACAGTATCCCGTAAAAAGAAAGGTTCAATCCCCGTGTCCAAGAGCAGAAGACTGAGCGTTAAATTAAAGCCACGGCTTAAGCCTAACATGTAAATGTGGGCATCGAGTCCCCCCCCCCCACACACACACACACAGAATTGCATTTGCTGTCGTGCCAGGAGTGTGTTAGAGCAGAATGGAGTGTGTGTCAGGTTTACAACCCAACGACTTTATTCCCTCAGACTCCGTCAGCGGTTTGTGCTTTAACAACTGGCAGCGTGTTATCAGCTGGAAGCCCCCCCCAGCCCCCCACTGAGGGGTGGGGCTGCGTCGCCCGGCTCTGATGGAGGGTCTGACGGCTGACCTGATTATTAGCGTGAGGCTAATGTCGCCCGATAAGGCCGTGTGTGTAATTAAGCTGTTTCCACGGCTCCTTATCTGCAGCGAGGTGAGAGACGAGCCGCTGGTCGAGTCGCCCCCCCCCTGCCCCCCCGCCTTTATCGCCCTCTTCATTTCAAGTTTTTTTTGCTTACGTGGGGAGGTGCTCCTCACTCCTTCCCTCCCGTCAAACTGAACTCACTAATCTGAAGTCTTTGCGTGTGAGACCTGGTCTCTGTGGTGTCTGTCCCCCCCCCCAGTAAGGGAGATGAATGAGCTCCTCTCTGCACCCCCCCCCCCCCCGGCCCTGTCTCTTCATGTCTCTAGTGCCTCCGCTACTCAGGAGCCCCCCATCAGGAGCTCCGGGGTCCCTCCTGGCCAAACTGCACCCCCCTGCTGTGCCCTCCGTTGGGGAGGAACAGGATGCTTTATTCAGATCAGTGTTGAGGAACATGTAGCATTACCCCCCCCCGCCCCGCCCCGCCCCACACCCTTCGCCCTGACCCCACCCTGTAGGCAGGCTCCCCATGGTGACGCCACGTCGCTCTCCAAGGAGTCTGCAATCGGGGGGTGGGGGGGCGGAGCCTTAGCGAGGAACAAGAAGGAGAAAGCCCCTGAAGGGCGGCTTAGAGTGAAGGGGTGCTTTGTGGAGGTGTGTGTGTGTGTGTGTGTGTGTGTGTGTGTGTTTGTGTGTTCGGGTTGGGGGGGGTTGTGTAAGTACTGCTCAGTGAAGCTCTTGATTAGCATCTCTGTCGGCTGTCGTCGTTAATGAGCTCCAGCGGGGGTGTCATCGGGTATCGATGACGCAGCGGGACGCAAACACACAGCGGCCGCCGTCGAGGTGGCGAGGGTGGCCCCCGCCCAGGGGCCACCGGCCATTTAGCCGTCACCTCAAAGTGATGGCTAAGGCCCGGCCCAGCGGATCGATGGGGGTGGGGGGACGTGGATACGCTCAAACACTTTGTTCAAGACCTCAGTCGGAATGGAGTGCCACCCCCCCCCACCCCCCAGCTTCAAATAGACGACTGTAAAGAAGCCGGAGTGAAACGGGAAGACATAAAAATGAAATGAAAAAGAATAAGAAAAAAATAAATGAAACAGTCGAGCGGTTTGGTTCTGCTTCTCCCGTTGATGCGATCCTGATGTGTTCCCTCCCCTGCGGGGGCCACACTGTGATTAATTCCTCATAGGGGTTTTAATCAGAGTCGGTGTCGCATTCGTATTGCATTCGCATCCCGTGGATCGCAACCAGAACCCTTTTTACTTCCCCGTAACCGGAGACCATGTGTGATTTCAATAAAGGAACGAAAGCAGCAATAAACTTACTGTCAATTAAACGTGTGGCGGCGAAGGAGGAGAGGAACGCTTTTAAAAAACAACAACCGAGGCTTGGATGGAGAAACACCCCCCCTTGGTTGACGATAGGGGATTCAGAAAAAGAGAATCCAGGTTTCAGGATCCCCAACTGTGGCAACGCCTTCAAGGAAAGTGTTGAAAGGAATCATGGGTAATCTTTCAAAACATCCCCTCCCCTGCTCGCGGCCTTGTTATATCCCTGCCCTTTTCAACCCCGCTATCATCAGCTGTGAATATTATTCATAGCATCTTGTCTCTATCACAGCATCTGTAAAACTAATCACGGTTATCCTAAATTAATGAGCCGTATCCGCCCCGTTCCATTTATCTGTTTAGTGGTGTTTGGGGGCCCCTCCTTTAGGGCATTATGCATGCTCTTCTGTTCATATTTATAACCCCAGCTTTTTATTAGCCACGTAGCGGGGTGCTAACAGTTGGGAAGCAGCCTGCTCTTTGATGGTGATGGCAGGAGGCTCGGCGAGGGCCAAATGTGACGGGGGCGAGAGGATCAGCTGCCAGGGCGAGGGCCCCCGCTGAAAGGAAGGGAGGAGAGGAAGAGGAGGAGGGAGGAGAAACTTCACCTTCACATGATGAAATGCAGGAGTGAATTATTTCTGGGTCGACCTGCTGGACTTTGAGATGTGATACCTTATGAACAGTTACGAACAGTTATTAACAGTTCTCACAGGTGGAATGATGCATGCTGGGTCATGAGCTTCCCTGGTCGACAAACTGGTGTGAAAGCCTCATTGGTTCTTGTCTCTTTGCTCCGCCCTCGTCTGGTGACGGTGAATCAGACTTCGGTCTAAAACGCCTCAGAGGAGCACCAGCACGTTCACAAACTGTCCCGGATTACCGCGTTTGCCTTCAGTCTGCATTTTCCCCTCAGAATCGGGGGCCGCTGGAGTGACCGCTGGATTGTCTCAGCTTATCCTGGCTCCCGTGAAGGAATCATCCCAAAAGCCTTTCAGGAATTGGACCCGGGTTTCATGCAGAGCAAATTGATGTTGGCTCCTGAGACCGGCGTCAGTCCAGCAGCCAAAGTGGGCCACCAGCTCTCCTTTATCCTGGCTATTGTGCGATGCTTTTTGGCTCCAGATTCTCACCTAGCATGATTGCATGCAACCACATCCAGTTCCGGACGCGTGCCCTGCACACACGGCAGCCCCCCACCACCCCCCATCACCTGTGTGACCTTCTCTCTCACAATGTTAATGCCACCACCTGGGGGAGGAAGGAGGAGGGGTGAGGGCTTGATGGAGTGATGGGAGGAATGAAGGAGAAAGACCAATGGAAAGGAAACCATCCCATCACCTGTATTCTGCACGAGTGCACACCCAGCACACGCATGTGCGTGTGCATGCATTGGCAGCCCCGTGTCCAAACACGTCCTAGCACGGCGGCGCGCTGTAAGCCGACATTAGCGTGTGTGAATGACGCCCTTCTACGTGTGCATGCGTGTGCGTTGGTGCACGAGGCCTGTGGCTTTGCCCCCTGACAGGATCCTGTTCTGCCAAATGTCACACTTCCAAAACGGATCGGCCCCCCGCCGAGGAAATGAAGTCAGCACCTTCCTTCACTCCTGACTCCCCCCTCCTCTCCCGCCGTCTTCACCTTGTCCCTCTTTCGCTCCCTCGCTCCTCCCCGCTCAGCCCTCCTCACACTTATCCTTTTCTATCCTCTTTTCCACTCCCTTGAACTATCTCTGCCTCACACACACACACACACACACACACACACACACACACACACACACACACACACACACACACACGGTTTGCGGTCCTAAGCGTTTTGCTGAATAAAGCCCTCTTTAACCGGCTGGTTTTAGCGGATAATTAGTCCTCACCTTGGGACAGGAGGAGACGACAATGAGGTGAAAGAAAAGGGTGAGAAAATGGTGATTTTGGGGGAATCGATAGGGTGAGGTAAGGAGGGGAGGGTTGAAAAGGAAAAGCTAGGAAGGGAGGATGGCAACCGGAGGGCTTCAAGGTGTGCGGGTTAGGGTTATTTTCCTTTCAAAACACCCTCAAAATCCTTCTCAACATAGTTTTCATCATCATCTGGGAACGCCGTCTATTTAATGGTGTGAGGACGGACGAAGGGAAAGAACAGCTTCTAATTTAATCCAGAGATACGCCGGCCATCTACGGGATACCTGTCACATGGTGCGTGACGGAAATTATCTTTGAAAGCCATCATGAAAAAAACAAAAAAACAAAACACCCAAAATGTGTTGGCGTTCAGAGGGGTGGGGGGAGGTAGGACGCGTCGTTTTCACGTTGTTGGTCTGTAGCGGCGTTTTAATTTGCTGTCGGCGAGCGAGGACTGAACACAGTCGCTAACGCAAACCCTTTGTGTTCCTGGAAGAAGACAAGTTACAGAGAAATCACTCCCTTAGCAACAGACAACCCCCCCCCCCCCAAAAAAAAAAAAAACGAAGAAAAAGTGCTTTTATTTTTAGAAGGTGTAAACAAGAAAAGGGGCGGTGGAGTTGGGGGGTGTTCACTCTGTACCGCCGTCTTACTGATCGTGGAACTAGCTGGTGTGTCTTGTCTATTTACACACAAATGAAGTGGGGGTGTCCCGCTCCGGCGAAGCTGCTAGCCCCCCCCCCATCTTAGCTGTCAGAACAGGTTAGCTGCTACAAGCCCAACACAACGATCCTGAGGAGCCTCAATGTAGTCGCTTCATCCCGGGACATGGAGCGTCCTTCTTCTGCCTCCCCACTTTAGACTCTTGCAAGCGTGTCGTGTCGTAATGGACTTCGTAATGGAGGGGGGGGTAACACTTTATTTACCCTCCATGGGTAGAGGAGATTGGAGTGATGTGGATGAAGCGACTGTGGCCACAGCTGAATAAATCTTCCTATCTTCAGTGAAGCCGGTGTAAGCTTCACAGATCGCTGTTTGACGGGAGTCGGGAGCGTTTCTCCTGCTCTCCGGTCGTTTTGCACTACAGTGGCTGCAATCAATCAGTGTGTGATCAATCAATCAGTGTGTAATCAGGCACCGTGCTGGAGCTGCAGGTAATCCTGACAGTCTTGTGGCTATCTGTGTGACAGCTGGCACCCTGCACAGTGTGTAAAGGCACATCGGATGATCCGTTGACTGTTGACGCTGCCAAGTGGGATTTGAGCATGAGGGTGGGGCAGTCCAGACACCTGCATTCAGTCTAAACCTGAGCCTTGACAGTCCTGACTCTTTTCTCTTGCAGACCTGCCTGGAGCTGGAACGTTACCTGCAGACGGAGCCCAAGCGTCTGTCGGAGCTTTTCGATCAGGACCTGGACGGCCTTCTAACTCCAGCCTACCTGAAGGAGGAGGGCGAGGAAGAGCTGACGGATGCCCTGCTCCCCAGCTTGCCCGGCCTCCCTGAGCCTCCAAGCCCACCTCCAATGATCCTCTACCCAACCCTGAAGACGTTCCCCTCCACAGGTGCTATGAAGAGAGACCTTAAATCCAAAGGCCAGGGCCTAGAAAGTGTAGAAGGGATGGAAGGCGTCCACCAGGCCCAGCTGAGTGCCGTCACCTCCCTGACACCTCCATCATCACCAGAACTGGGCCGGCACCTGGTCAAACCCAATCACACACTGACGGCTTCGGCTGACGGGACTCTTACCCTGAAGCTCGTGGCGAGGAAGGTGGGGCTAAGCGCAGCACGACTGGTAGCAGCGCACGCTCTCCCTGTGCGGGTGAACGACGAAGACGAGGCGACCGCTTGTGTGATCGGGGTCGGGGAGCTGCCTGAAAACAAGAAGAGGATCCACCGCTGTCAGTTCAACGGCTGCAGGAAGGTGTACACCAAAAGCTCCCACCTGAAGGCTCATCAGAGGACACACACAGGTGAGACCTCACTGTTAGCTGTCATAGCCTGTGAATATGAGCACACGGTTGTCTGATAGATCATGTGACCCTCTGACGGAGGAGCTTAGAGGTCACCTCTCACCACGGCAGCCACCAGCTGCTAATGACGTTGATTGACACTCATTTCTAAAAAGACTCAACCCCGAAGCTGAACGGCTGCCGCGCGTTGAGAACAGGAAGTTTGCACACGTCTTTTAAAAATGGAGGATTAAAAAGAAACTAAAAAGCCTTTTATCAGTTTGAAATTGCAGATTTTTTGTCCTTACTGGAAGTGAAACTCTTAGTCCCTTTGGTTCAGTGCTGTTTTTTGGTCTTCCATCGGTTTCTCCTTGAGCGGTCACACGTGCATACAACATGAAACAGTTTCTGGAGAATTATGTGGATGTGTTCGGGAGATTGTCTGATTTCCCAAAAGAAACATAAACTGTGTGCTGGTTTCAGCATCGACATGTGAGGGCTGCTACTAAACTTGCTCAGATCAGATACGCAATGTACACAAGATGATCAGAAACGTAAATTCTAATTTAGCTAGTCCTCCCTGCATCCCTGGCTGGAGCCAATAAGGACTGGCCCCTCCTTTCAAGGTGCTTCTAAAGACAGACGGTGGGCGGGGGGAGCCATAACTCCTGCTCTTCCATCTCAATCCCAAACCACTCAGACCCTGTCGAGGAGCTGCCTCCGTCTGAGGACCTGCCCCCTGATGGATGGATTGACCTGAATAGGCTGCCGTCTTCTCGTTTATTCAGGCCCCCCCCTGCCCTCTGTGCGCTCCAGAAGTCAGTGGTTCTCATCAGGGGATGGAAGCTACCTGCTTTAGCGCAAGTGCTAATAGGGTGATGAATAATGCAGAGCGTTCATTTTTAAATGGGTTTAGATCCAGGTGCCAGGGCTGGAAGGAGGTTGAGAAATGCTTTTTTGATTCTAATCTTTGGAGGAAGGTCAGGCTGACTCCAGTGTGCAGCATCTGTGTGTGCCTTTATTAATTAACAGGGTTAGGGTTCGGCGTCCCGTACATCACATCCCATTCACACCCTGCACTGCTAATGCAATGCTAATTCAGCTGGTGTGAGCAATCTCCATTTGAATCCCTTTTAAAATAATTGGGCTCTCTGTCCCCTAAGACAGCGGTCCCCAACCACTGGATCGCGACCCGGTACTGGGTTTGCGGGCCATTAGGTACCGGGTCACAACAGGGTGGCACAGAACGTTTGAATTTTTCTTTTCTTTTATTGATTAGCTGTCCAAAGATGTTTTATTTTGAAAAGGAACTTCTTCGCGGAATGACACACAAACAAACGCGTGCGTCTGTGCCTGTTGACAGGTCTTGGTCACGTGACAGGTTACCAGCCATTACCCCTCAAAATTAAGCGCCTACAAATGCGCCAGTGTTCTGGATTAAAGTCAAAGCAGAATATACTGAGATCACCTGCTTCCATTTCCTATCTCTGTGAAGAGGGATTTTCTGCAGTGACCATAAACAGAACCAAACTACGCAGTAGAACGGACGTCCGGAACACACTTCCGGTGTCATTGTCTCCCGTTGCCCCTAGATCAGCGGTCCCCAACCATTAATTCTGATTATTATTATTATTATTATTTGATTGCCTTGTTCACTCTTTTAAAGAGAAACGATCAGTATTTCTCCTACGTTAAATACACTGATCGTAAGTTGCTATACTTCAAAATAAACCTCATCAGTGCCGTCACTTGAATCAAGTTTTTTTATTATAATTATTTCTTATAATTATTTCTATGTTTTGAACTGCCAGGAGGCAGGAGGCCTAGAGGAAGACCAAACAGGAGGTTTATGGATGTAGTGAAAGAGGACATGAAGGGAGTTGGTGTGAGAGAAGAGGATGCAGAAAACAGGGTTAGATGGAGGCAATTGATTCACTGTGGCGACCCCTGAAGGGAAAAGCCGAAAGGAATAGAAGAAAAGATTTCGTATAATTATTTCGTTTACAGAAATGTTGATTATCCATTTATAAAAAAAAAAAAGGTTGCTTATTGTCAGTTGATGTCTGCATTTTACATAAAACCACTGCAGTGATTTTATATTAGACTACAGCCGTCCTGGCATCATTAACAATTATTGAGCAAATGGGGGCCGGTTTGTGAAAATATTGTCTTAGATGAAACCGGTCCGTGGCGCAAAAAAGGTTGGGGACCACTGCCCTAAGAGATGCATTCAATGGCATAACGAGATGTGAAAGGCAGCATTTAAAATGAAATGCATTGTGGGCTACAGTCTGCACCTGGGCTAACGCGTAGCTGCTTCTGAATGCGCTGCAGTCGGTGGAGGTATAGCTACAAGCGTCCATCATGCTAAATCCAGTTAGCAGGACTTAAATGTGATTGTCTTGATTCAGACCGCCTACATCTCTACCGTAACAGCTGACAGACCACCGGAGCATCACTCCAGACGTGCAATGTGTTTCCTGGCTCCGCCTCGCTTGTAGTTCACGTGAAGATGAGAAAAATCAACCTGTCAATGAGTGTGGGGGATCCTACCCCCAGCTGTGCACACTGTGGGTTCTGCACTATGGGTTCTACACTGTTGGTTCTACACTGTGGGTTCTACACTGTTGGTTCTACACTGTGGGTTCTCCTGGAACAAGGGGCAAGAAGGCACCACTGGTTTCCCTGGTGTGTTGTGTCCACAGGCTCCCCGGTTCCACTCCAGGCCAACCGGTCCAGCTCTGGAGAACCAGTGCCAGTTTATCAGGGGTCACAACTCGTTATTTTTAGCGTTGGAAGCAGCACAGGTCCAGGATGCCAGGAGGTCCTGGCAGCTTCTCCGCCACTCTGGTCCAAAGTGAAATAACTGAACAACTTTTTGGAAAGATTTACATGAATTTAGCTGCTGGCGGTCATGTTGATGTCCAAACGGATCCTGTTGGCTGGCTTATCAACGGGCAACAACATCAGTTCAACTTCTACTTCCAAATGAATGTTGACAAACTAGAATCCACAAGACCATGTAATACAATGATTTAATATGGATTTAGTTTAAGCAACAAATCTCAAGCTAATGACTCCAACCCTTAATCAGCTGATCAGCCAATGGTTTCTTGAGCCAACACTGCCTGAGAACATGGGAGGTGTCACCTCTTAGAATCAGTGACACTGAGGTGCAGTTTAACATCTCACACCATAAAGGGTTCGGTTCCAAGAAGACCCCCGCCAGTGTATCCTTGTCTGTTCCGAGAAAAAAGCATCAAGTAACGTGAAACTCGAGGAATGTCGACAAAAGAAAAAAAAACCCACAGAAGTTACACCGAAAGACAGAAGGAGAGGAGAGAGCGAGACAAAGAGTGGATGAAGACAGTGATGGGGAGGGGGGTGGTACAGTAGAGCTACCCTCTTCAGAGAGAGACAGCAGTGCCACGGGCCCCCCATTCACAGAGCCATTATCCTGACAAGTTTAAAGATGTCATTACTCAAATCCTCTTTTTCTTAGTTGTTATTTCCATAAATTACTGCTGGAGAAAAGGCTATGATTTAATCTGGAATTAGACGGGCTGAGTGGGAATGACGGTGGCCTGTAGAGCTCTCTGTGAATAGGCTTATGGCAGATAAGGAATAGGACAATTAGATTTTGGGCCGGGTGAAGCGACGGCTAGAACACGAGCACTGCTCACTTATTCTATCCTCCTTTCTCATTCCCCTGTTCTACTCTTCCTCCCTGTAGTTCTCTCTTCATTCACCGTATCTTTCAGCCCACGTCCTCTTCCTCTACCTCCTCTCATCCTCTCATTTTAAAGCTCTGCCAACATGTTTAGGAATGGTGTTTTTAATCTAAATTAACCTTCAGGCCAGTTGTAGGATGGCAGCATTCCTGCCCCACTAGCCACACCCTTGCTAACCACATCCCCGCTGGCCACACCCCCGCTAGCCACACCCTCGTTAGCCACACCCTCGTTAGCCACACCACTCTAGCCACATCTCCGCTAGCTACCCGAGTCACACAGGATGTCATTGGACAGATGTCCTGAGATTGAAATTCAATCTTGTGTTTTTATTTTTGGGAAAAGGAAGAGTTTACTGAATTTGCAATGGCAGGTTCTGGCCCACATTCTTTAAGGTTTTCAAATGGGGGGGGGGGGGGGGCAACGCTTTTCTAATAGCGAGGTGTGGTTAGCTCAGGTGGTGTCGTTGGTAACAATCCTCCCCTACTCCTGTCTTCTCTTTGGCTGTTTCTGTCTCCCAGTCAGTCAAAATTTCATCGAGGCCGGTTTTATCAGCTATAGCAAAGTAATATTAGCATTCTTGCTAACCACCGTTAGCATTTGCAGCTTCTCCTAACACTGAGAGAGGCATAAATTTGAAATGTCTTTTCTGATCGGAAGTCATTTTCACACGACTCCTCCTCTTCCTCTATCTGTGGACATTCCTCTTTAACCCCGTCCTATCCTCCTCTCATTCTCATTGGTCGGTACCCGTTGTGGGCGGAGCCCTGCGAGGCTCCTTCTAATGACCTGGAGACCCGGCGCAGCCTCCAGCGTCTCTTCCAGCTGATGGAGGGAATGAAATTACGTGGAGCGTTGGCACCTGAGAGGCTGACACAATGCTAGTGTGTGCGTATATGTGAGCGTTCGGAAGCTGTATATTACAAGTAATTGGATTACAGCGACTCGGGAAACACCCGGTTATCAGATTGCATATGAGGGATATCAGACTACCAATTTGATTATAGTCCAAAACACAAAAAAAACAAAACAGTTTTGATTTGACATCATTTTTCTGTGTAATTATAAATGTAAACATTTTCAATCTGAATAAGAAATAATCCACTTAGCTTCGTAATCGGAATATGTTTAACAAGAGGCCTAATCCAGAAGTAACAGAGCATAATCAGATTACTCTGATGAAACTGGCTAATCCACGTGGATTAAAATCCCTGATGGCAGTTTTAAAGTGACCTCCTTCCTTCGGGTTTGTGTTTGCGTTGAAGGCGAGCGTACACCTGTTCCGCTTGCCCGTGTTGGCGATGGAGGGGGCGCTGTTGCCTGGCAACGTGGCGGCGTATCGTTGGAGGAGTCCCTAGCTGAGTGGTTATGTACTGCTGCAGGCTCTGGTCTCTTAGTCACCCCCCCTCCCAGCTTTGCTTCTCCTGCCTCCTGCACCACTACCACCACCAGCACCACTAGAACCCCCCCTCCCCTTGCCCCGTACAGCACTACGGTTACCGTCGCTAGGCAACTGCCTCCGTACTCTGCCAGCGTGCTCGGTAATTGGCCAGTGGCATGGCGGCGTGCCGCTGCCAGATCCAGCCAGATGCAATGACTACTGCCTCCTCATGTTTCAGTGCCCCCCTCCTCCTCGCACACAAACGCACACACACACCCCGCCCCCTTGCTCCCGTTGCTAGGCAACACATTCAGGCATCCCAGCCTCCTGGGAATTTCATTGGCCAGAGCAGGATGGCCCAGACCTGCTGCTCCAGTGTTTAGCGAGGCAGCATGAAGGAATACGTACAGACAGGGACCGGGCTAATTCCTGGCTCTGCCTCTACCAGGAACACGGTTTTATTTTACTAGGGGATGAATTCAATCTCCTACATCCTTTCCTCAGCGCAGCGTTCAGCAATGCGTTTGATAGGAAGTGGTTTTCCAGGTCACATGGGGAGATGGCTATTGGTTGTTTTTTTTTGGCCCCTCCCTTTGAACCGATCAGCGTTCCATTGGAGGACAACTTCTCCAGGAAATTGCAGGTCAGGTTGGTGGCATATAATACAGTGGAACAACACATACTTGGCTCTAACGCATTATTGATTTCTTTAGCCTCTGCCCCCTCCCCCCTCCCACCTTGACCAAATCTCCACAAAATTGGTGGAAATTCTCCAACAGCTGTTACAAATACTGTTTCCACAAGCTTCTTCTCCATCACGCTCATCATCAGGGGGCAGCCGATCCATCAATGAAATCCCATTTGATAATGAAGCTTTGTGCCAGAGCCACTGGGGGGGCGAGGGGGTGTCAGTGTGTCACCGTCCCGGTGCTCCAGTTGCCAGCCAGCGCTCCAGATTGGATGTGACGGATGCAGGTGACATTTCCAGAGCTGGACGCAGCTGGCAGATTGTGGCTCCTCACCATTACACCGTGTGACTGGCCTAATTATCGCCCCCCCACCACCACCCCGCTGGGCTCCTCCTGCCTTAATCCACTTCTGCAGCACTTCTCTCCTACTCCACTTTTCCTTTTTCCACTCCTCTTCTCACTCCCTCATCCACCTTGCTTCTAATCCCCTTCCTTTCTCATCCTCTTCTTCTTTTGCTCCACTTCTCGCTCGTCTTCTGCGTGTTCAGCGGGATATCAGACCGGTGGGAGCGTCTCCATCTCACTCCTGAAACACCAACCTTTTTCTTTTTTATTAAAAAAAAAGAAAGAAACTGAAGGGGAGGCAGAATCGTCTCACCGTTAAAAAAATAAATAAAAAAAGGCTGAATGACTTCAAGATGCGCCGCATGCTTGGATTCAGGAGGATGTTTTTTTTGTTGTTTTTTTTGCATTAGCGTGTACCACAAGTCGTGCGATTGGAGGATGAGCTGGGTAACAGGTGCTCATGTGTGTTTCACTCTCCCCCAGGTGAGAAGCCATACAAGTGCTCATGGGAGGGCTGTGAGTGGCGATTCGCCCGGAGCGACGAGCTGACGAGGCACTACCGCAAACACACCGGCGCCAAGCCTTTTAAGTGCAACCACTGTGACAGGTCTGTCAACACACACGTCTCCTCCTCCCGTTATGTGTTCTTCCTCTATTTCCAAGGGTTATTTGAAGTAGTTCCTCCAGAACAGCGGGCGACGCATCCGCTTTGTGTTTTGTGCAGTTTGGTTTAGTAAAAATGTGTGACTAGATGCTGGTAACACCTGAAATGTGTTTGGTGCTGACCCATTTTTAAAAGCATTCTAGCAGGATTCCTAATGCTGCAAAACATGCAAGATGCAGCCTGTTTCTGTCACAGGGAATCGAACAGGACGCTCTCACACACACACACACACACACACACACACACACACACACACACACACATTGATCCACATGCAACGTATTAATAGTGCATCCTCACACGGAAGCGCTTGGCCTTGATTTGATGGCAGCGTTCACACTGGGACAGAGGTGTGAAATTCCAGTGGAATCCATTAGCGCCATCACACACCACTGGTATAGAATATTAATTTACACTTTTTTGGGTGCTCACATTTGTTGAACATTGACAGAGCCGTTACTCGCAGCTCAAATCCGTTTAAAGACGTATTCCACATCAGAGAGGTGGCTGGGTTTCTCACCCGGAGAGGCAGACCTCTAACCAGGATGGAATGAAGCCGTAGAGGTGCGGGTTCATCCTTTCAAGGTGGGATCTGCTTCAAATCTTTAGTCGCTCTGGCTGAGCTTCATTATACGTTAATTGTGATGTCCTTAAATGTGACATCAGACATTCGTTCACACCTCTGTCTGGGAGCCTCGCTCACACCTCTGGGATCTCTGGGTAATGTTGGCAGAACATCCACATATTTATGTTAAAGCCCTCCAGGTGGAAACCGTTGGGTCAAAGGTCATTTCCACAATGTTTGACTCGCGGAATGTGCTTTTTTAAATTGTATTTTAGCACCGAAATAGCATCGTT